>NC_134405.1:4982714-5110966 GCF_038048845.1 Mixophyes fleayi
GCTATCAGCTAGTTATCTACTGGCAAATCATGCTAGGGCTTGTAGTTTCACAACACCTGGAGTGTCACAGGTTAGCCATCACTGCCATATACGCACACTGCCCATTACAGATATCACTGCTCCATGCCATATACACAAACAGCTCAATACAGACACCACTGCTCCATGCCATATAGACACACACACAGCCCAATGCAGACACCCCTGCATCATGCCATTTATACACACACACAGCCCAGTACAAACGCCTCTGCCCAATGCCATATAAAAACACAGCCCAGTACACACACTGCACCATGCCATATAGACACAGACACACCCCAATAGATACCACTGCTCCATGCTATATACACACTGCCCAGTACAGTTACCACTGCTGCATGGCATATACCCACAGACACAGCCCAGTACCGACACCAGTACACCATGCCATATACACACAGTACCGACCCTACTACACCATGACACTACTACATATACAAACATATAAAACTAGTTTTTCCCCGAGGCTCCACACCCGTATCCTTTCTCCCATTATATAACCCTCACTACGGCAATCAGCCCGAGCATGTATTTCTACCACCTCCTCCCATGTCGTTGCTTTTACCCTGGGTGTTGGTAGAGAGAGGGCGCGTCTATGCCCAAGGGCAGGCACATGACTCAGTCGTGGCTGGTCTGGGCACCATGCCAGGCTCTCAGCATGAAAGGGCTTATTCAGTACAAGTGGCAGAGGCTGTTACAGCATTGTGACCCCAAAACTAATCTTTACATGTACAGAACATTAGTCCTGTGTGTGTGGTGGAGCCTGGACAGCAGCGATGTCATGTAATCATCACACAGAGACGTGATCACAGCCAGTGACACAACGTACAGCTACCTGTGCTGGACAGCAGCGATGTCATGTAATCATCACACTGAGATACGTGATCACAGCCAGTGACACAGCGTACAGCTACCTGTGCTGGACAGCAGCGATGTCATGTAATCATCACACTGAGAGACGTGATCACAGCCAGTGACACAGCGTACAGCTACCTGTGCTGGACAGCAGCGATGTCATGTAATCATCACACCGAGAGACGTGATCACAGCCAGTGACACAGCGTACAGCTACCTGTGCTGGACAGCAGCGATGTCATGTAATCATCACACTGAGAGACGTGATCACAGCCAGTGACACAGCGTACAGCTACCTGTGCTGGACAGCAGCGATGTCATGTAATCATCACACTGAGATACGTGATCACAGCCAGTGACACAACGTACAGCTACCTGTGCTGGACAGCAGCGATGTCATGTAATCATCACACTGAGATACGTGATCACAGCCAGTGACACAACGTACAGCTACCTGTGCTGGACAGCAGCGATGTCATGTAATCATCACACTGAGATACGTGATCACAGCCAGTGACACAGCGTACAGCTACCTGTGCTGGACAGCAGCGATGTCATGTAATCATCACACTGAGAGACGTGATCACAGCCAGTGACACAACGTACAGCTACCTGTGCTGGACAGCAGCGATGTCATGTAATCATCACACTGAGATACGTGATCACAGCCAGTGACACAGCGTACAGCTACCTGTGCTGGACAGCAGCGATGTCATGTAATCATCACACTGAGAGACGTGATCACAGCCAGTGACACAGCGTACAGCTACCTGTGCTGGACAGCAGCGATGTCATGTAATCATCACACTGAGAGACGTGATCACAGCCAGTGACACAGCGTACAGCTACCTGTGCTGGACAGCAGCGATGTCATGTAATCATCACACTGAGAGACGTGATCACAGCCAGTGACACAACGTACAGCTACCTGTGCTGGACAGCAGCGATGTCATGTAATCATCACACTGAGACGTGATCACAGCCAGTGACACAGCGTACAGCTACCTGTGCTGGACAGCAGCGATGTCATGTAATCATCACACTGAGAGACGTGATCACAGCCAGTGACACAGCGTACAGCTACCTGTGCTGGACAGCAGCGATGTCATGTAATCATCACACTGAGACGTGATCACAGCCAGTGACACAGCGTACAGCTACCTGTGCTGGACAGCAGCGATGTCATGTAATCATCACACTGAGATACGTGATCACAGCCAGTGACACAGCGTACAGCTACCTGTGCTGGACAGCAGCGATGTCATGTAATCATCACACTGAGACGTGATCACAGCCAGTGACACAACGTACAGCTACCTGTGCTGGACAGCAGCGATGTCATGTAATCATCACACTGAGATACGTGATCACAGCCAGTGACACAGCGTACAGCTACCTGTGCTGGACAGCAGCGATGTCATGTAATCATCACACTGAGAGACGTGATCACAGCCAGTGACACAGCGTACAGCTACCTGTGCTGGACAGCAGCGATGTCATGTAATCATCACACTGAGAGACGTGATCACAGCCAGTGACACAACGTACAGCTACCTGTGCTGGACAGCAGCGATGTCATGTAATCATCACACTGAGATACGTGATCACAGCCAGTGACACAGCGTACAGCTACCTGTGCTGGACAGCAGCGATGTCATGTAATCATCACACTGAGAGACGTGATCACAGCCAGTGACACAACGTACAGCTACCTGTGCTGGACAGCAGCGATGTCATGTAATCATCACACTGACATACGTGATCACAGCCAGTGACACAGCGTACAGCTACCTGTGCTGGACAGCAGCGATGTCATGTAATCATCACACTGAGACGTGATCACAGCCAGTGACACAGCGTACAGCTACCTGTGCTGGACAGCAGCGATGTCATGTAATCATCACACTGAGAGACGTGATCACAGCCAGTGACACAACGTACAGCTACCTGTGCTGGACAGCAGCGATGTCATGTAATCATCACACTGAGAGACGTGATCACAGCCAGTGACACAGCGTACAGCTACCTGTGCTGGACAGCAGCGATGTCATGTAATCATCACACTGAGAGACGTGATCACAGCCAGTGACACAGCGTACAGCTACCTGTGCTGGACAGCAGCGATGTCATGTAATCATCACACTGAGAGACGTGATCACAGCCAGTGACACAGCGTACAGCTACCTGTGCTGGACAGCAGCGATGTCATGTAATCATCACACTGAGAGACGTGATCACAGCCAGTGACACAGCGTACAGCTACCTGTGCTGGACAGCAGCGATGTCATGTAATCATCACACAGAGAGACGTGATCACAGCCAGTGACACAACGTACAGCTACCTGTGCTGGACAGCAGCGATGTCATGTAATCATCACACTGAGATACACGATTACAGCCAGTGACACAGCGTACGGCTACCTGTGCTGGACAGCAGTGATGTAATGTAATCATCACACTGAGATACATGATCACAGCCAGTGACACAGCGTACAGCTACCTGTGCTGGACAGCAGCGATGTCATGTAATCATCACACTGAGAGACGTGATCACAGCCAGTGACACAGCGTACAGCTACCTGTGCTGGACAGCAGCGATGTCATGTAATCATCACACTGAGATACGTGATCACAGCCAGTGACACAGCGTACAGCTACCTGTGCTGGACAGCAGCGATGTAATGTAATCATCACACTGAGATACGTGATCACAGCCAGTGACACAGCGTACAGCTACCTGTGCTGGACAGCAGCGATGTCATGTAATCATCACACTGAGAGACGTGATCACAGCCAGTGACACAACGTACAGCTACCTGTGCTGGACAGCAGCGATGTCATGTAATCATCACACTGAGAGACGTGATCACAGCCAGTGACACAGCGTACAGCTACCTGTGCTGGACAGAAGCGGTCATGTAATCATCACACAGAGACGTGATCACAGCCAGTGACACAACGTACAGCTACCTGTGCTGGACAGCAGCGATGTAATGTAATCATCACACTGACATACGTGATCACAGCCAGTGACACAGCGTACAGCTACCTGTGCTGGACAGCAGCGATGTCATGTAATCATCACACTGAGACGTGATCACAGCCAGTGACACAGCGTACAGCTACCTGTGCTGGACAGCAGCGATGTCATGTAATCATCACACTGAGAGACGTGATCACAGCCAGTGACACAACGTACAGCTACCTGTGCTGGACAGCAGCGATGTCATGTAATCATCACACTGAGAGACGTGATCACAGCCAGTGACACAGCGTACAGCTACCTGTGCTGGACAGCAGCGATGTAATGTAATCATCACACTGAGAGACGTGATCACAGCCAGTGACACAACGTACAGCTACCTGTGCTGGACAGCAGCGATGTCATGTAATCATCACACTGAGAGACGTGATCACAGCCAGTGACACAGCGTACAGCTACCTGTGCTGGACAGCAGCGATGTCATGTAATCATCACACTGAGAGACGTGATCACAGCCAGTGACACAGCGTACAGCTACCTGTGCTGGACAGCAGCGATGTCATGTAATCATCACACTGAGAGACGTGATCACAGCCAGTGACACAGCGTACAGCTACCTGTGCTGGACAGCAGCGATGTCATGTAATCATCACACTGAGAGACGTGATCACAGCCAGTGACACAGCGTACAGCTACCTGTGCTGGACAGCAGCGATGTCATGTAATCATCACACAGAGAGACGTGATCACAGCCAGTGACACAGCGTACAGCTACCTGTGCTGGACAGCAGCGATGTCATGTAATCATCACACTGAGAGACGTGATCACAGCCAGTGACACAACGTACAGCTACCTGTGCTGGACAGCAGCGATGTCATGTAATCATCACACTGAGATACACGATTACAGCCAGTGACACAGCGTACGGCTACCTGTGCTGGACAGCAGTGATGTAATGTAATCATCACACTGAGACGTGATCACAGCCAGTGACACAGCGTACAGCTACCTGTGCTGGACAGCAGCGATGTCATGTAATCATCACACTGAGAGACGTGATCACAGCCAGTGACACAGCGTACAGCTACCTGTGCTGGACAGCAGCGATGTCATGTAATCATCACACAGAGACGTGATCACAGCCAGTGACACAACGTACAGCTACCTGTGCTGGACAGCAGCGATGTCATGTAATCATCACACTGAGATACGTGATCACAGCCAGTGACACAGCGTACAGCTACCTGTGCTGGACAGCAGCGATGTCATGTAATCATCACACTGAGACGTGATCACAGCCAGTGACACAGCGTACAGCTACCTGTGCTGGACAGCAGCGATGTCATGTAATCATCACACTGACATACGTGATCACAGCCAGTGACACAGCGTACAGCTACCTGTGCTGGACAGCAGCGATGTAATGTAATCATCACACTGAGAGACGTGATCACAGCCAGTGACACAGCGTACAGCTACCTGTGCTGGACAGCAGCGATGTCATGTAATCATCACACTGAGAGACGTGATCACAGCCAGTGACACAGCGTACAGCTACCTGTGCTGGACAGCAGCGATGTCATGTAATCATCACACTGAGAGACGTGATCACAGCCAGTGACACAGCGTACAGCTACCTGTGCTGGACAGCAGCGATGTCATGTAATCATCACACTGAGAGACGTGATCACAGCCAGTGACACAGCGTACAGCTACCTGTGCTGGACAGCAGCGATGTCATGTAATCATCACACTGAGAGACGTGATCACAGCCAGTGACACAGCGTACAGCTACCTGTGCTGGACAGCAGCGATGTCATGTAATCATCACACTGAGAGACGTGATCACAGCCAGTGACACAGCGTACAGCTACCTGTGCTGGACAGCAGCGATGTCATGTAATCATCACACTGAGATACGTGATCACAGCCAGTGACACAGCGTACAGCTACCTGTGCTGGACAGCAGCGATGTCATGTAATCATCACACTGAGAGACGTGATCACAGCCAGTGACACAGCGTACAGCTACCTGTGCTGGACAGCAGCGATGTCATGTAATCATCACACTGACATACGTGATCACAGCCAGTGACACAGCGTACAGCTACCTGTGCTGGACAGCAGCGATGTCATGTAATCATCACACTGACATACGTGATCACAGCCAGTGACACAGCGTACAGCTACCTGTGCTGGACAGCAGCGATGTCATGTAATCATCACACTGACATACGTGATCACAGCCAGTGACACAGCGTACAGCTACCTGTGCTGGACAGCAGCGATGTCATGTAATCATCACACTGACATACGTTATCACAGCCAGTGACACAGCGTACAGCTACCTGTGCTGGACAGCAGCGATGTCATGTAATCATCACACTGACATACGTGATCACAGCCAGTGACACAACGTACAGCTACCTGTGCTGGACAGCAGCGATGTCATGTAATCATCACACTGAGATACGTGATCACAGCCAGTGACACAGCGTACAGCTACCTGTGCTGGACAGCA
Organism: Mixophyes fleayi; assembly: GCF_038048845.1. Classification (NCBI taxonomy): domain Eukaryota; kingdom Metazoa; phylum Chordata; class Amphibia; order Anura; family Limnodynastidae; genus Mixophyes; species Mixophyes fleayi. Next base: position 4,989,117 of record NC_134405.1, read on the forward strand.
GCGATGTCATGTAATCATCACACTGAGATACGTGATCACAGCCAGTGACACAGCGTACAGCTACCTGTGCTGGACAGCAGCGATGTCATGTAATCATCACACCGAGAGACGTGATCACAGCCAGTGACACAGCGTACAGCTACCTGTGCTGGACAGCAGCGATGTCATGTAATCATCACACCGAGAGACGTGATCACAGCCAGTGACACAGCGTACAGCTACCTGTGCTGGACAGCAGCGATGTCATGTAATCATCACACTGAGAGACGTGATCACAGCCAGTGACACAGCGTACAGCTACCTGTGCTGGACAGCAGCGATGTCATGTAATCATCACACTGAGAGACGTGATCACAGCCAGTGACACAACGTACAGCTACCTGTGCTGGACAGCAGCTATGTCATGTAATCATCACACTGAGATACGTGATCACAGCCAGTGACACAGCGTACAGCTACCTGTGCTGGACAGCAGCGATGTCATGTAATCATCACACTGAGAGACGTGATCACAGCCAGTGACACAGCGTACAGCTACCTGTGCTGGACAGCAGCTATGTCATGTAATCATCACACTGAGATACGTGATCACAGCCAGTGACACAGCGTACAGCTACCTGTGCTGGACAGCAGCGATGTCATGTAATCATCACACTGAGAGACGTGATCACAGCCAGTGACACAGCGTACAGCTACCTGTGCTGGACAGCAGCGATGTCATGTAATCATCACACTGAGAGACGTGATCACAGCCAGTGACAACGTACAGCTACCTGTGCTGGACAGCAGCGATGTCATGTAATCATCACACTGAGAGACGTGATCACAGCCAGTGACACAGCGTACAGCTACCTGTGCTGGACAGCAGCGATGTCATGTAATCATCACACTGAGACGTGATCACAGCCAGTGACACAGCGTACAGCTACCTGTGCTGGACAGCAGCGATGTCATGTAATCATCACACTGAGAGACGTGATCACAGCCAGTGACACAACGTACAGCTACCTGTGCTGGACAGCAGCGATGTCATGTAATCATCACACTGAGAGACGTGATCACAGCCAGTGACACAACGTACAGCTACCTGTGCTGGACAGCAGCGATGTCATGTAATCATCACACTGAGAGACGTGATCACAGCCAGTGACACAGCGTACAGCTACCTGTGCTGGACAGCAGCGATGTCATGTAATCATCACACAGAGACGTGATCACAGCCAGTGACACAGCGTACAGCTACCTGTGCTGGACAGCAGCGATGTCATGTAATCATCACACAGAGAGACGTGATCACAGCCAGTGACACAACGTACAGCTACCTGTGCTGGACAGCAGCGATGTCATGTAATCATCACACTGAGAGACGTGATCACAGCCAGTGACACAGCGTACAGCTACCTGTGCTGGACAGCAGCGATGTCATGTAATCATCACACTGAGAGACGTGATCACAGCCAGTGACACAGCGTACAGCTACCTGTGCTGGACAGCAGCGATGTCATGTAATCATCACACTGAGAGACGTGATCACAGCCAGTGACACAGCGTACAGCTACCTGTGCTGGACAGCAGCAATGTCATGTAATCATCACACCGAGAGACGTGATCACAGCCAGTGACACAACGTACAGCTACCTGTGCTGGACAGCAGCGATGTCATGTAATCATCACACCGAGAGACGTGATCACAGCCAGTGACACAACGTACAGCTACCTGTGCTGGACAGCAGCGATGTCATGTAATCATCACACCGAGAGACGTGATCACAGCCAGTGACACAGCGTACAGCTACCTGTGCTGGACAGCAGCGATGTCATGTAATCATCACACTGAGATACGTGATCACAGCCAGTGACACAGCGTACAGCTACCTGTGCTGGACAGCAGCGATGTCATGTAATCATCACACTGAGAGACGTGATCACAGCCAGTGACACAGCGTACAGCTACCTGTGCTGGACAGCAGCGATGTCATGTAATCATCACACTGAGAGACGTGATCACAGCCAGTGACACAGCGTACAGCTACCTGTGCTGGACAGCAGCGATGTCATGTAATCATCACACTGAGAGACGTGATCACAGCCAGTGACACAGCGTACAGCTACCTGTGCTGGACAGCAGCGATGTCATGTAATCATCACACTGAGAGACGTGATCACAGCCAGTGACACAGCGTACAGCTACCTGTGCTGGACAGCAGCGATGTCATGTAATCATCACACTGAGATACGTGATCACAGCCAGTGACACAGCGTACAGCTACCTGTGCTGGACAGCAGCGATGTCATGTAATCATCACACTGAGAGACGTGATCACAGCCAGTGACACAACGTACAGCTACCTGTGCTGGACAGCAGCGATGTCATGTAATCATCACACTGAGAGACGTGATCACAGCCAGTGACACAGCGTACAGCTACCTGTGCTGGACAGCAGCGATGTCATGTAATCATCACACTGAGAGACGTGATCACAGCCAGTGACACAGCGTACAGCTACCTGTGCTGGACAGCAGCGATGTCATGTAATCATCACACTGAGAGACGTGATCACAGCCAGTGACACAGCGTACAGCTACCTGTGCTGGACAGCAGCGATGTCATGTAATCATCACACCGAGAGACGTGATCACAGCCAGTGACACAGCGTACAGCTACCTGTGCTGGACAGCAGCGATGTCATGTAATCATCACACTGACATACGTGATCACAGCCAGTGACACAGCGTACAGCTACCTGTGCTGGACAGCAGCGATGTCATGTAATCATCACACTGACATACGTGATCACAGTAATAGCTGCTCAGCTAAGTGACTGGACATTTAATATACAAACGTTACTTCCTCTCGCTGCACCACTCATCCCTATGTCAGGGGGGAGGGGACGCCCCATCAGCTCTGTGTATAGTACCAGCAGCTAGACGGATTGTCACACAAACCACAGTGGTGGCGAAAGATCCTCTTCTACATGTACACGTCAAGGAAATCTATGCACCAAAGCCAGCGTGCATGTTATATGACAACTGGAGGATTGTTATCACTGCTCCATGTTATCGCGTATCACCCTCCGCTCAAATCTTACAGTGATTCCCCTTCTATACCCCAGACCCCCGCTGTGAGACCGGATCATTACCTCCCACTACCATGTGGCTGTACCAATATGCATTACGTGACACTTACTCTCACACTGTTCTATAGAGCGTAAGCTTGCTGGCCAAGCCCTCTTACCACTTATAACATATGCTTGCTATATAACTGTTAATAACACTATCATCATCATTAGTGTCCTATTATTTTGCGCCTGTTGACAAAGCTGGAGGTGCAGTCACTTCCCGCTGTCATTAATGGGATGTCACACATCATAGCCCCGCCCCCACACCAGCTCCATGTGATGTCACACGTCATAGCCCCGCCCCCACACCAGCTCCATGTGATGTCACACGTCATAGCCCCGCCCCCACACCAGCTCCATGTGCTGTCACACATCATAGCCCCGCCCCCACACCAGCTCCATGTGCTGTCACACATCATAGCCCCGCCCCCACACCAGCTCCATGTGATGTCACACATCATAGCCCCGCCCCCACATCAGCTCCATGTGATGTCATAGCCCCGCCCCCACACCAGCTCCATGCGCTGTCACAAGTCATAGCCCCGCCCCCACACCAGCTCCATGTGATGTCACACATCATAGCCCCGCCCCCACACCAGCTCCATGTGATGTCACACATCATAGCCCCGCCCCCACACCAGCTCCATGTGATGTCATAGCCCCGCCCCCACACCAGCTCCATGTGACATCACAGCTTCCAGATAAGTGCGGCAATACAGTAAGAGGTGTCGGATGTGGTATGATGTTCTGCAACAGCTGGAGGTGGGGGCGGGGGGGTGACAATCTGTCACAGAGCAGCCTGGATCACTGCTGCCAGTAAGCCAAGCAGTTTGCAAACCATAGAGGTGAATGGTTAAATAAACCTTTTCATTCTCTCCCTTCTGGATTGCATATATGTAGACTAGAGAATGAATGGCTAATAGAAAAAACTGTGGTAGAAGAATCTACCATGTTCCATCCCTCCCTAAAGGAGAGTACCTAAGCCGGGTGACCCCCCCAGAGAGAGCGGGCAGGGCCAGCCCCCCCAGAGGGGTCGGAGAGTGGACCTGTACATTGATAAATGTTCCATTTAATCAGGATGAGTCCTGATGGTCAGGGCCTGCTATAACCGCAGCTCCAGGCTCGGGTAGAAAGGAACAGACTATCTGGCAGCTCACAGCCAGGGTCAGACCAACACATGACATCTAGTCTCAGCTCTGCAGATGTCTTCACAGGACATGAATGAAAACCTTGTTTCACCTTTCAGTTGTATTTTGCATTTAGTACACATTGATCTTATGATTGAAACGCTCTCCCAGTCCCCAGGTATACGGACAGCTAAATATTAGCTGAAATAAACCAAAATAATTGCCCCTACTGAATCATCACCCTACCAGGGGTGGTAGGTGAGAGGACACCTAGGGCCTGTTTCATTAAGGATCTTAAATTAAGAAGTTTCTTATTTCAGTCTCCTGGACAAAACCATGTTACAATGCAAGGGGTGCAAATGAGTGTTCTGTTTTGCACATAAGTTAAATACGGACTGTTTTTTCATGTAGCACACACACATACTTGATAGCTTATTTGTACACTGAAATTTAAAGTTGATGTGTGCTACATGAAAAAAAACAGTCAGTATTTAACTTATGTGCAAAACAGAACACTCATTTGCACCCCTTGCATTGTAACATGGTTTTGTCCAGGAGACTGAAATAAGAAACTTCTTAATTTAAGATCCTTAATGAATCAGGCCCCTAGTGTCCGGCATGTTACTGGGGGCCCTATTCGGTATAGGTCCAGGTACCTGCTGGTGGAAGTGGTATCTTCCTGCCGTCTCCCCGTACCCTCCACCCCCTGCCGTGTCCCCACCCTCATTCTCCCCCACCCCCCCATGTACCCTTTCCTCACACTGATTGGAATTACAGTAGAAGACCCCTGTCATGCAGCCAGACTCTCACACTAATTACATATAATCTGCTCCCAGTACATCCGGAGTTCACACACTCTGCAATCTATCATTTCCTTAACAACTAGAAACACCAGTCACAGCATAACAGAAAAACCATGAGTCAATCCGTCTTCTGCAAAGTATCTAACTACTCCCACATATTGGGAAATCACAGCGCCTGTAACTGTAGCTGGTCTCTGGTTGCTTCCTGCAGCCCCACACACATGTATACAGGAGTCAGGAGCCCGCAGATCAATGTGTGAGCCCCACATACATGTATACAGGAGTCAGGAGCCTGCAGATCAATGTGTGAGCCCCACACACATGTATACAGGAGTCAGGAGCCCGCAGATCAATGTGTGAGCCCCACATACATGTATACAGGAGTCAGGAGCCCGCAGATCAATGTGTGAACCCCACACACATGTATACAGGAGTCAGGAGCCCGCAGATCAATGTGTGAACCCCACACACATGTATACAGGAGTCAGGAGCCCGCAGATCAATGTGTGAGCCCCACACACATGTATACAGGAGTCAGGAGCCCGCAGATCAATGTGTGAACCCCACACACATGTATACAGGAGTCAGGAGCCTGCAGATCAATGTGTGAGCCCCACACACATGTATACAGGAGTCAGGAGCCTGCAGATCAATGTGTGAGCCCCACACACATGTATACAGGAGTCAGGAGCCTGCAGATCAATGTGTGAGCCCCACACACATGTATACAGGAGTCAGGAGCCTGCAGATCAATGTGTGAACCCCACACACATGTATACAGGAGTCAGGAGCCTGCAGATCAATGTGTGAGCCCCACACACATGTATACAGGAGTCAGGAGCCTGCAGATCAATGTGTGAACCCCACACACATGTATACAGGAGTCAGGAGCCTGCAGATCAATGTGTGAACCCCACACACATGTATACAGGAGTCAGGAGCCTGGATACATTGTAAAGACAATGTGTGAGCTTCACAGAAAGGTTCTTATGACCACTTGGCCCATTGTATAACCTATGATAACCTCAAACCCTATTTGGTCCTTAGTTCTTTGTAAGGATATCCTTATGTCTACCCCAAGCATGTATAAACTGCTCTACTGTATTATCCTCTACCACCTCTGATGGGAGAATATTCCACTTATCCACTACCCTTTCTGTGCAGTAGTTTCCTCTGAACCTCCTTCCCCCCAGTGTCAGTACATGTCCTCGTGTTCTAATACTTCTCTTCCTTTGTAGAATGTTTCCCTCCTGCACCTTGTTATAACCCTGGATATATATGAAAGTTTCTATCATGTCCCCCCGTTCCCTTCTCTGCTCCAAACTATACATAGTAAGATCTGTTAATCTTTCCGGGTGAGTTTTGTGCTGTAGACCATGCACCATTTTAGTTGCCCTTCTTGGTACAGTCTGTAATGTATTTATATCCTTCTGGAGATACGGCCTCCAGAACTGAACACAGTATTCTAGATGAGGCCGTACCAATGACCTATACAGTGGTATTATTACTTCTTTCTTTCTGCTACTGATTCCTCTCCCTATACAACCAAGCATCTGACTTACCTTCCTCATTGCTTTGTTACATTACTTACCTGCCTGTAAGTCACCTGAAATAGTGACTCCTAGATCCCTTTTCTCCTCAGTAGTTTCCATTATAGTGCCGTTAATACTATATATAAAAGGTAAACAATGTAACAAAGAAATGACCAGTAAAAGCACCAGCACCCTGCAAAACCACACTCAGAAAAGTGTATACTAAACAGTGCAATGACCATCATAGTCTGAGCAACACCTGTCCTGTCTGTCTTCAGATCATTGCATCACTCTGATGCCAATACGTCACCAGCCTGTGCCCCCCCCCCACACCATTACTCCAGTCTGTGCCCCCCACACACCATTCCACCAGCCTGTGCCCCCCACACACCATTCCACCAGCCTGTGCCCCCCACACACCATTCCACCAGTCGTCCCCCCACACACCATTCAACCAGCCTGTGCCCCCCACACACCATTCCACCAGTCGTCCCCCCACACACCATTCCACCAGTCGTCCCCCCCCACACACCATTCCACCAGTCGTCGTCCCACCCACACACCATTCCACCAGTCGTCGTCCCACCCACACACCATTCCACCAGTCGTCGTCCCCCCCACACACCATTCCACCAGTCGTCGTCCCCCCCACACACCATTCCACCAGTCGTCGTCCCCCCCACACACCATTCCACCAGTCGTCCCCCCCCCCACACACCATTCCACCAGTCGTCGTCCCCCCCACACACCATTCCACCAGTCGTCGTCCCCCCACCACACACCATTCCACCAGTCCCCCCCCCCACACCATTCCACCAGTCGTCCCCCCCCACACCATTCCACCAGCCACCCCCCCACACCATTCCACCAGTCCCCCCCCCCCCACACCATTCCACCAGTCGTCCCCCCCCACACCATTCCACCAGCCACCCCCCCACACCATTCCACCAGTCCCCCCCCCACACCATTCCTTATAACGATGATGAAAACACCGACAACGTACGTACACACCGACATAAAGACAGCAAATGTTTTACAAACCCTCGTACATTCTGCAGGTGGCTCCTCTGTAAATGACTACCTTAATATCACAGTGACACATACACTGGGTGCAAAAGCAGAGTGTGTAGGGTTTGTCCTCAAAAATCAGTGGCGCTATATAAATAAATGGTGATGATGATGAAAATATGTACTGTTAAATCTCAGAGAAGACATGCTCTGAGGAACGAGCGATATTAAGGATGACACAAGTACCGAGCGGTCAGGACATGGAAGGACAGTGACAGTCAGCGTCACGTGAGTGATTGGACAGATACAGAAGGAGGAGTCCTGGAGCTGGGTGACAGCGGTGATCTCATCGCTCCCAAAACCAAAATGAGGAAACAACAAAAAAACTCTTTTTTTGTAGCTTGCTGATATTCTCTCTCTCCCACCATGTCCTGGTCCTCTCACCCATCCCTGCTGTACCCCAGTCATATACACCGTCACCATATGCCCCCACGTACAACTACTGTGAGGAGCACTGCTACAAGGAAATGTGTGTGGTGGGGTGTAGGGGGGCGACAGGGGAGACTGAGGATGCATAAACTAGTTATTTACATTAATAGATATTACGGAAAACCCCATTACCCAGAAACCCCAAGATCCAAGTATCCCAGATAATATATACAAGAGATAACTACTGAACTACTATTACTTCTGTGGAGCTGCCCAAATCACCTTAGCTCATTATATGGTCACTGGTTCTACCCTTTGGTATCACCCCTGGCACTATAACACGGCCCCTGGCACTATTATACGGCCCCTGCCACGCAGCTACGTGCAGAGAAGGGCAGCAGCCTGTCATGTTGACAGATCCACTTAAATAAACAGGGACACCTAGAAACGGAGGCCCCCAGGGCTGGATGGATAACGCAACACACAACTACCAGGCTGAAGGGATTATAGATAGAATGTAAATAATCTGTTACACATGTCAGGAAACCAGCTGTACAGATGTGACCCAGAGCACATCCCCCCCATCTGTAACACCAGTGCCAGAATTACACCCCTTCTATACTGACCATGATGTATACCAGTTACTGCCTCCCCAATCTGTAACCCTACAGTGCCAGAATAACACCCCCTCCATACTGACCATGACATATACTGGTTACTGCCCCACAATGTGTAACCCTACAGTGCCAGAATAACACCCACACTATCCCCATTAAAAATGTGTGCCCCCCCCCTCTCCTCATAGTGTGTCCCCCACTCCTGTCTCTCTCCCCTCATAGTGTCCCCCCTCTCCTCTCATAGTGTCCCCCCTCTCCTCTCATAGTGTCCCTCCCTTTCCTCACTGTCCCCCCCATCTCCTCTCCACTCATAGTGCCCCCCCCCCACTCCTCTCTCTCCCCTCATAGCATCCCCCCCACTCCTCTCTCTCCCCTCATAGTGTCCCCCCTCTCCTCTCATAGTGTCCCTCCCTTTCCTCACTCTCTCCTCACTCCTCAGTGTCCCCCCCATCTCCTCTCCACTCATAGTGCCCCCCCCCCACTCCTCTCTCTCCCCTCATAGCATCCCCCCTCTCCTTTCTCTCTCCTCATAGTGTCCCTCCCTTTCCTCACTCTCTCCTCAGTGTCCCCCCCCTCTCCTCATAGTGTCCCCCCTCTCCTCTCCCCTCACAGTGTCCCCCCCTCTCTCCTCACAGTGTCCCCCCCTCTCCTCACAGTGTCCCCCCTCACAGAGTCCCCCCCTCTCTCTCCTGTGAACCCCCCCTCTCTCTCCTCACTGTGTCCCCTCCCCTCTCTCTCCCCTCAGTGTCCCCCCCTCTTTCCTCACAGTGTCCTCCCCGTGTCCCCCCCTCTCCTCAGTGTCCCCCCCCTCTCCTTACAGTGTCCTCCCCTCTCTCCTCACAGTGTTCCCCCCTCTCCTCAGTGTCCCCCCCTCTCCTCACAGTGTCCCCCCCTCACAGAGTCCCCCCCCCTCTCTCTCCTCACTGTGTCCCCTCCCCTCTCTCTCCCCTCAGTGTCCCCCCTCTCTCCTCACAGTGTCCCCCCCTCTCTCCTCACAGTGTCCTCCCCTCTCTCCTCACAGTGTCCCCCCCATCTCCTCACAGTGTCCTCCCCTCTCTCCTCAGTGTCCCCCCATCTCCTCACAGTGTCCTCCCCTCTCTCCTCACAGTGTCCTCCCCTCTCTCCTCACAGTGTCCCCCCCTCTCTCCCCTCAGTGTCCCCCCCTCTCTCCTCACAGTGTCCCCCCCTCTCTCCTCACAGTGTCCTCCCCTCTCTCCTCACAGTGTCCCCCCCTCTCCTCAGTGTCCCCCCTTCTCCTTACAGTGTCCTCCCCTCTCTCCTCAGTGTCCCCCCCATCTCCTCACAGTGTCCCCCCCTCACAGAGTCCCCCCCCCTCTCTCTCCTCACTGTGTCCCCTCCCCTCTCTCTCCCCTCAGTGTCCCCCCCTCTCTCCTCACAGTGTCCCCCCATCTCCTCCCCTCTCTCCTCACAGTGTCCCCCTCTCTCCTCACAGTGTCCCCCCATCTCCTCCCCTCTCTCCTCACAGTGTCCCCCTCTCTCCTCACAGTGTCCCCCCATCTCCTCCCCTCTCTCCTCACAGTGTCCCCCCATCTCCTCCCCTCTCTCCTCACAGTGTCCCCCCATCTCCTCACAGTGTCCTCCCCTCTCTCCTCACAGTGTCCCCCCCTCTCCTCACAGTGTCCCCCCCTCTCCTCACAGTGTCCCCCCTCACAGAGTCCCCCCCCCTCTCCTGTGAACCCCCCTCTCTCTCCCTCACAGTGTCCCCCCCTCTCTCTCCCCTCACAGTGTCCCCCCCCCCGGGTCTCACCGGCTCTGGTGACGTCGGTCAGGTCACTGGTCCCCGCACTCCCAGGAAGCTGCTTGAGGCGGCGGCCGGGCAGAGTGAGGACCCCGGTACTGGCCGCCTCCTCCAGCGCCCGCTCCGCGCTCCTCCGGCTGCCGGGCCCCGAGGACACATCTGTGGGACAGAACTCAGGGTCTCCGTCCCCTCCGCCGCCTTCGTCGTCATCGTTACCCGCCGCCATTGAGAACGGAATGGACCGGGACCGGAGCGCTGCTAAGCGACAGCCAATGAGAGCGCGTCCACGAGACGAGGCATCAAAGCCAACCAATCACAGAGGGAACTGGAGCTAAGTGACAAGAGGATGAGGACCAATCAGCGTGAAGCCCTGGAAATCCCCGCCCCTCATTAACGGATTGTACAAAATACTATTCAGAGTAACTCCACCCCCATCTAAAATGGTCCAATCGGGACAGGCCTGGCTGGTAACCACGCCCCCGTGGCCACTAACGGAACTGAGTGGTACCATGAAATAAATCTGGTTCTAGGCTCCGCCCACTTGGATTATGTCCAATGACTGAGCACATGAGACTGACAGCTGCGCTGACCAATCAGATGTTGGGATGACACCTGTACATAGAGGAGCAGAGGAGCCACTGACCATGGTCATCATCAGAGCTAGGAAGGTGTGACTGACCATGGTCATCATCAGAGCTAGGAAGGTGTGACTGACCATGGTCATCATCAGAGCTAGGAAGGTGTGACTGACCATGGTCATCATCAGAGCTAGGAAGGTGTGACTGACCATGGTCATCATCAGAGCTAGGAAGGTGTGACTGACCATGGTCATCATCAGAGCTAGGAAGGAGTGACTGACCATGGTCATCATCAGAGGTAGGAAGGAGTGACTGACCATGGTCATCATCAGAGCTAGGAAGGTGTGACTGACCATGGTCATCTTTAGAGCTAGGAAGGTGTGACTGACCATGGTCATCATCAGAGCTAGGAAGGTGTGACTGACCATGGTCATCATCAGAGCTAGGAAGGTGTGACTGACCATGGTCATCATCAGGGCTAGGAAGGTGTGACTGACCAAGGTCATCATCAGAGCTAGGAAGAATGTGACTGACCATGGTCATCATCAGAGCTAGGTAGGGTCTGACCAAGGTCATCATCAGAGCTAGGAAGGTGTGACTGACCATGGTCATCATGAAAATCAGAAAGGATGTGACTCACAACGGTCATCATCGCTGGCCATTTATCAATGAAAAGGTTACTGTGAAAACACCTGATTTATCCTTTGCTTGGTTTTACACTAAATGAGAAATTGTTCGCACATAAAGTTAGTATTGGTGGTGGAGGGCTCATTCTGTCTATGTGACGTGTCTTGACGATTATCATCATAATGATGCAGTTTAGGCTCCAGAACGACAAAAGAAAAGGATCATGGGATATCACTCCTTTAGACATTTAAAGTGAAAAGTTAGGACAAAGTATACCCATCCCTCAATCGTCTTAAGTCCCTATTCCTCATTTCCCAGAATCTGACCTTTTTGCAGTCTGACAATTGAGATTGTCCAGTCACCCATTTCCCAGTATATGTCCTTTTGTGTGATCGAGATTGTCCATCTAATATCTGGACCTTTGAGAGAGATGAGAGCCTCTGTCACGGGCACTAGGAGTCTTTACCCAGGGATCACCAGATGATAGGCTTACCAGAGCAGTATAGGTGGTAATATGGTACTCTGGTAGCAGGGTGATCACGGAACAGGAAATAGCAGATGATGAGATGCTCAGGAAAGTCTATGACTAGCAGCACTGGCAATATGGAGGTAGTAATACACGAGGAACTGTATGGACAAAGGACACGTGAAGGTAGTCAGTGGTCTGCGGTAGCAAGTTGTACCACTGCTATAGTGAGGAGGAATGTCCAACAGAAACGAGGAGGTGATGAGAGTCAGCGGTCTGCGGATAGCAAGTTGTACCGCTGTCTGAGTGAAGGAATGGAATCCAAATGGAGGTATCCGGGGAGTCAGTGGTCTGCGTTAGCAAGTTGTACCACTGCTATGTGAGAGGATACTGGAACAGGTGAAACTGTAAACAGGAGTCAGTGGTCTGACATCAGCAAGTTGTACCACTGAATATATATGTGAGGAGGTGCACGGGGGAAGACTGCAACACAGGATATACACAGGCACCTTATACACGATCCACAGTAATATGCACAATATGGATATACATATATATAAATGACTGATCAGGTCTGCAATCTAGAAAGTCTCTTGAAGTAGTCCAGCCCAATGATAACACAGTCAATGATGGCAATAGACTCAGCGGACAGCAAACTCCAGAGAGAACCAAACACAGTCCAGCAAGATATGCAATACACAGCACAGTCAATGAGAAGTATGCATACCGTGGTTCAGCAGTAGCAGTCAGATGGGATTGCAGCGGTACCTGAGCGGCTGGAGACCGACTGGATAGGAAGTCCCTGGATAGGTGAAGCAGCGGTCTAGCAGGTGCAGCGCACAGGTGAGTAGACCGACAGGGACACGAATCCACAGGAGTCAGCAACACGTGGAACTGGACTCATAGGAAACCCAGGAGAATGGAGATGATCCAGCAGAGGGTAGTAGAAGAGATACAAATCCAATGCTGACAGGAGGGTAGAGGCCAGTGGAACACGTGAAGGCGTGGAGAGTGGATCAGCAGGAGATGGACGATAGCGCTGACCCCAGCGGCAGGACTCAGCGGCACACGGAGGTAACCAGTAGCAACCACAGGAACCAACAGCGATGGGAAACAGGAGTGCAGCGCAGGGCAGGAACTGTAGATCACGAAGTGTAGCAGATGGTAATGAAAAGCGGCAGTCTCGAGGAAGTCACAGCAAAGATGAGATGAGAGTGTAGTGCACGGAGGCAGCGGATAGTAATCAGCTGGCAGTCACGATGTTGAACACAGGCGAGTTGTAAGCAGGAGACTGTAGTGCACAGAGGCAGCGGATAGTAGTCAGCTGGCAGTCACGATGTTGAACACAGGCGAGTTGCAAGCAGGAGACTGTAGTGCACAGAGGCAGCGGATAGAAATCAGCAAACAGACTTGATGAGAAGCAGGTGAGTGAGGTAAAAGCTGGAGTGCACGGAGGCAGCGGATAGCAATGAGCAAACAGTCACATTGATATAAAATAACGTTGAAGTGGTGTAGAAGACTGTAGTGCACGGAGGCAGCGGATAGGAATCAGCAAACAGTCATGATGATAAAGTTGATGGTAGAAGTGGTATGGAACCACAGTAGAAGAAGTGGTTTGGAAACCACAGGAATCAGCAGCACTGAATACACAAGTAATACAGGAACACCTTCAGAGACTCATGAGGAATGAGACTCCAAGATCAGGCAACGTGGTAGTGACCACAGGTGCTTAATATAGGGAGGTTGCCTGATCTGCCAATTAAGTTAAAGGGGTATACACTGAAGTATAGAAAAGGGCTGCGCATGCGCAGACCCTCAGGATGGTGGACGGCCACGGTTCCTAAATGTCCGGGAAGAGGCACTCACGGTCCGGTGAGTGACAGTACCCCCCCTTTTAAAGGTGGGCACAGAACGCCTGGAACCGGGCTTGTCCGGATTTTTGGAGTAAAACTTCTTCAAAAGGGCAGGAGCATTAAGATCTTCAGCTTTGATCCAAGAGCGCTCCTCAGGACCAAAGCCCTTCCAATGAACGAGGAAGTGGAGGACTCCTCGCGAAATTTTTGCATCTAGTACCTCGGTAATCTCAAAATCCTCCTCCTGATGGACTTGAACTGGCTGCGGAGCTGAGGGAGGAGTTGAAAAACGGTTGATAATAAGAGGTTTGAGCAAAGATACATGGAAGGCATTAGAAATCCGAAGACTCTTAGGAAGAAGGAGTTTCACACATACTGGATTGATAACTTGAATGATCCTATATGGACCAATAAAACGAGGGGCGAATTTCATGGATGGAACCTTCAAACGAATATTTTTTGTGGATAACCAGACACGATCTCCAATTTTTAGTGGTGGAATAGCCCGCCTCTTCTTATCAGCGAAAGATTTATATTTGACAGATGTCTTCTTCAAACAGGTTCTAACCTGAGACCAGATATTTTTAAAGGTCTGACAAACAGTCTCCACCGCAGGAACTTGGGTGGGCGGGAGGGCAGGAAATTCCGGAAAAGACGGATGGTGACCGTAGACCACAAAGAATGGAGTTTTGGATGATGACTCATGGTACATGTTGTTATGGGCGAACTCAGCCCAAGGGAGTAACTCTACCCAGTTGTCTTGATTGGCTGATGAAAATATCCTTATAAAAGTCTCAAGATCTTGATTGACACGTTCGGTTTGTCCATTGGATTGTGGATGGTAAGAAGATGAGAGTGCTAATCGTATGCCCAAGGTTTTACAAAGGGCTCGCCAGAATCTGGACACGAATTGTACTCCTCTATCAGACACAATCTCAGATGGACATCCATGGATACGGAAGATCTCTTTAATGAAATGTTCAGCCAGGATAGACGAGGAAGGCAAACCAGACAGAGGGATGAAATGAGCCATCTTCGAAAATCTGTCCACTACGACCCAAATAGTGTTATGGTTCTTACTAGGTGGTAAGTCAGTAACGAAATCCATACTAATATGGGTCCATGGTTTGGACGGAATGGGTAGTGGTCGCAGCAACCCTGCTGGGGTTCTGCGGGAGGATTTGAATTGCGAACATAATTCACAGGAAGCAATGAACTCTTTGACGTCTCTCCTCATTGAAGGCCACCAGTAACTTCGAGAGAGGATCTCAAAAGTCTTGTGTTCACCGGCGTGTCCAGAAAAACGAGAGGCATGGAACCACGAAAGGATTTTCCTCCTTAGAGTAGGAGGCACGAGGGTCTTCCCAAATGGTAGCGTTTTGGTGGATGAAGCAGCCAGTGAGATACATTTGGGGTCTAGAATGGTATGGTTGGAAACCTCTTCTATATCAGAGGACGTAGCAAAGGCTCTAGATAAGGCATCAGCTTTTTTGTTCTTGGCAGCTGGTTTGAAGGTAATTATTAATTCAAAACGGGAAAAGAAAAGAGACCATCTTGCTTGACGAGGGTTCAAGCATTGGGCAGACTGGAGATATGACAAGTTCTTATGATCCGTGAAGATCGTCACCGGATGGCGAGCTCCCTCCAACAAGTATCTCCATTCCTCTAATGCGGCTTTGATAGCCAGTAATTCCTTGTCTCCGATGGTATAATTCTTCTCTGCGGGTAGGAGACCCCGAGAATAGAAGGCACAAGGGTGGAATTTTTGCTGTTCCGAGCGTTGGGAGAGAATAGCTCCTAAGCCCACATTAGAGGCATCTACTTCTAGGAAAAAAGGGAGTGTCACATCAGGCTGACGAAGGATTGGAGCCGAAGAGAAGGACTCTTTTAATGTTTGAAAGGCTTGAATAGCCTCAGTAGACCATTGCTTAGGATTAGCCCCTTTACGAGTCAGGGCCACAATAGGAGATGCAATGGAAGAAAAGTCTTGAATGAAGCGTCTATAGTAATTGGCAAAACCTAAAAAACGCTGGATGGCACGAAGAGTAGTTGGCTGGGGCCAATGTAGTACAGCATTTACTTTGTCAGGATCCATCTTCAGACCAACTCCGGAAACAATATACCCCAAGAATGGAATCTGGGGTAATTCGAATGAACATTTTTCTAATTTACAGAACAATGAATTTTTCCGTAGCCTGGAGAGGACTTCTGCCACATGTTGGTGGTGAGAAGGCAGGTCCTGTGAAAAAATCAATATGTCGTCCAGGTAGACGACGACACATACATATAATAAGTCCCGAAAAATCTCATTGATGAAGCCCTGAAAAACAGCGGGGGCATTACATAGCCCGAAAGGCATTACCAGATATTCGTAATGCCCGTCTCTGGTGTTAAACGCCGTCTTCCATTCGTCACCGGAACGGATTCTGATTAAATTGTAAGCACCACGAAGATCCAACTTAGTAAAAATACGGGCTCCCTTAATGCGGTCAAATAGCTCAGTGATCAACGGAATGGGATACCGGTTCTTGATAGTAATGGCATTGAGTCCACGAAAATCTATACAAGGGCGTAATGATCCATCCTTCTTTTTGACAAAGAAGAACCCAGCTCCAGCGGGCGAGGTGGAAGGTCGAATGAACCCACGCTGGAGGTTCTCCCGTATATATTCAGATGTAGCTTGAGTTTCAGGTAACGAGAGTGGATAGACCCGGCCTCTGGGAGGAGTCTTGCCAGGAAGAAGATCAATCGGACAATCCCAAGAACGATGAGGAGGAAGACGTTCAGACTGAGCTTTATCAAAAACATCGGTAAATGAAGCATATTGAGGAGGGAGTCCCGGTGAAATAGCTGAAATGGAAGCTTGCTGTACCTTGAGAGGAATGACTTGGGAAAGGCAATGATGGTGACATTCAGGCCCCCAAGACGTGACTTGAGGGGTGCGCCAGTCAATCTGGGGAGAGTGACACTGAAGCCATGGAAGGCCTAGGACAATCGGACTTGTCGTAACAGGAAGAATTAAAAACGATATCTCTTCATGATGCAGAGCACCAATCTGAAGGGTTACTGGAGACGTACTCTGGGTGATGAGACCGTTGATGAGACGTGATCCATCGATAGCCGTCACAGTAATGGGAGTTTTTAAGGTAATCATTGGTAGAGACCATTGATTAACTAACGATTTGGAAATAAAATTTCCTGCTGCTCCGGAATCAATCAATGCCTGTGACTCAAAGGTCTTGGTAGCAAAGGAAATAGTCACATCAAAAGCGCAGACTTTAGATTTCATAGACGATGGAGAGGACTCCAGGGACCCTAACTTCACCTCTCCAGAACTAGTTAGGGCCTGGCATTTCCCGATCTCTTAGGGCAGGAGCTGAGGACATGAGTGGAATCAGCACAATAGATACAGAGTCTATTCTTGACTCTTCGTTTCCTCTCCTCAGAAGATAACTTGGAACGTCCAATCTCCATGGGAATCACAGCGGGTGACACTGGACGAAATTGAGGGTTAGAGCGAAAAGGTGCTTTAGCAGAAGTCGTTTTCTCAGCCTCTCTTTCACGAAATCTCATATCAACACGATGGCAAAGAGAGATCAAATCTTCAAGTGACGAAGGAAGCTCTTGGGTAGTCAGTGCATCTTTAATTTTATCGGAAAGCCCCTGCCAGAAGGCGGCAACTAGGGCTTCAGTGTTCCACTGAAGTTCAGAGGCTAAGATCCTAAATTGAATGACGTACTGGCCTACAGTATGAGATCCTTGTCGCAGACGGAGGATGCTGGAAGCAGCGGAGGTCACACGACCTGGTTCATCGAACACACTTCGGAATGTGGAAATGAATTTGGCACTATCTTGTAGAATTGGATCGTTTCTTTCCCACAGGGGGGAGGCCCAAGCCAGGGCTTGACCCGAAAACAATGAGATAAGATAGGCCACTCTGGAACGATGGGTAGAAAAATTTTGAGGTTGGAGTTCAAAATGGACTGAACATTGGTTAAGGAAACCTCTACAAGTTTTGGGGTCCCCGTCATATTTTGACGGAGTAGGCAGGTGAAGCGTAGGAGCTGTAGACACCTGGGATGGCAATGGGGAAACGGAGGAAAGCACAGGAGCTTCAATATTAGCTGTAACAGTCTGTCCAGATGTTCCTTGGGAGGTTAATGATTGGTAACATTGAAGTAACAGCTGTTGGCGAGCATCCTGTTGCTCCACACGGCTGACCAGATGCTGCAGCATCTCTTTAGCAGTAGGTTCCGTATCTGGGTCTGTCATGGCCTGATCTTACTGTCACGGGCACTAGGAGTCTTTACCCAGGGATCACCAGATGATAGGCTTACCAGAGCAGTATAGGTGGTAATATGGTACTCTGGTAGCAGGGTGATCACGGAACAGGAAATAGCAGATGATGAGATGCTCAGGAAAGTCTATGACTAGCAGCACTGGCAATATGGAGGTAGTAATACACGAGGAACTGTATGGACAAAGGACACGTGAAGGTAGTCAGTGGTCTGCGGTAGCAAGTTGTACCACTGCTATAGTGAGGAGGAATGTCCAACAGAAACGAGGAGGTGATGAGAGTCAGCGGTCTGCGGATAGCAAGTTGTACCGCTGTCTGAGTGAAGGAATGGAATCCAAATGGAGGTATCCGGGGAGTCAGTGGTCTGCGTTAGCAAGTTGTACCACTGCTATGTGAGAGGATACTGGAACAGGTGAAACTGTAAACAGGAGTCAGTGGTCTGACATCAGCAAGTTGTACCACTGAATATATATGTGAGGAGGTGCACGGGGGAAGACTGCAACACAGGATATACACAGGCACCTTATACACGATCCACAGTAATATGCACAATATGGATATACATATATATAAATGACTGATCAGGTCTGCAATCTAGAAAGTCTCTTGAAGTAGTCCAGCCCAATGATAACACAGTCAATGATGGCAATAGACTCAGCGGACAGCAAACTCCAGAGAGAACCAAACACAGTCCAGCAAGATATGCAATACACAGCACAGTCAATGAGAAGTATGCATACCGTGGTTCAGCAGTAGCAGTCAGATGGGATTGCAGCGGTACCTGAGCGGCTGGAGACCGACTGGATAGGAAGTCCCTGGATAGGTGAAGCAGCGGTCTAGCAGGTGCAGCGCACAGGTGAGTAGACCGACAGGGACACGAATCCACAGGAGTCAGCAACACGTGGAACTGGACTCATAGGAAACCCAGGAGAATGGAGATGATCCAGCAGAGGGTAGTAGAAGAGATACAAATCCAATGCTGACAGGAGGGTAGAGGCCAGTGGAACACGTGAAGGCGTGGAGAGTGGATCAGCAGGAGATGGACGATAGCGCTGACCCCAGCGGCAGGACTCAGCGGCACACGGAGGTAACCAGTAGCAACCACAGGAACCAACAGCGATGGGAAACAGGAGTGCAGCGCAGGGCAGGAACTGTAGATCACGAAGTGTAGCAGATGGTAATGAAAAGCGGCAGTCTCGAGGAAGTCACAGCAAAGATGAGATGAGAGTGTAGTGCACGGAGGCAGCGGATAGTAATCAGCTGGCAGTCACGATGTTGAACACAGGCGAGTTGTAAGCAGGAGACTGTAGTGCACAGAGGCAGCGGATAGTAGTCAGCTGGCAGTCACGATGTTGAACACAGGCGAGTTGCAAGCAGGAGACTGTAGTGCACAGAGGCAGCGGATAGAAATCAGCAAACAGACTTGATGAGAAGCAGGTGAGTGAGGTAAAAGCTGGAGTGCACGGAGGCAGCGGATAGCAATGAGCAAACAGTCACATTGATATAAAATAACGTTGAAGTGGTGTAGAAGACTGTAGTGCACGGAGGCAGCGGATAGGAATCAGCAAACAGTCATGATGATAAAGTTGATGGTAGAAGTGGTATGGAACCACAGTAGAAGAAGTGGTTTGGAAACCACAGGAATCAGCAGCACTGAATACACAAGTAATACAGGAACACCTTCAGAGACTCATGAGGAATGAGACTCCAAGATCAGGCAACGTGGTAGTGACCACAGGTGCTTAATATAGGGAGGTTGCCTGATCTGCCAATTAAGTTAAAGGGGTATACACTGAAGTATAGAAAAGGGCTGCGCATGCGCAGACCCTCAGGATGGTGGACGGCCACGGTTCCTAAATGTCCGGGAAGAGGCACTCACGGTCCGGTGAGTGACAGCCTCAAAGTCTTTCCTGTTTACTTGAGGGCCAAGCAATGTTTTTTAGCAAAGTTGACGATATTCAGTACATTACGTTAAACACCAAGGCAGCTTCAATGGGACTTGGCATTGACCTGATAAGTAGTCTGTCAGAGGGAGGTGACCCCATTTTTCAAGAGAAATGTAATCAGTTGATAATTTATTAACTGTGGAGATCACTGTATCCGATGCCATTCCAAAATCTCACATAGCGCTTCAGCTGGTTGAGGCTTGGTGACTAGGAAGGTGTGACTGACCATGGTCATCATCAGAGCTAGGAAGGTGTGACTGACCATGGTCATCATCAGAGCTAGGAAGGTGTGACTGACCATGGTCATCATCAGAGCTAGGAAGGTGTGACTGACCATGGTCATCATCAGAGCTAGGAAGGTGTGACTGACCATGGTCATCATCAGAGCTAGGAAGGTGTGACTGACCATGGTCATCATCAGAGCTAGGAAGGTGTCACTGACCATGGTCATCATCAGAGCTTGGAAGGTGGGACTGACCATGGTCATCATCAGAGCTAGGAAGGTGTGACTGACCAAGGTCATCATCAGAGCTAGGAAGGTGTGACTGACCAGGGTCATCATCAGAGCTAGGAAGGTGTGACAGACCACGGTCATCATCAGAGCTAGGTAGGGTGTGACTGACCATGGTCATCATCAGAGCTAGGAAGGTGTGACTGACCATGGTCATCATCAGAGGTAGGAAGGTGTGACTGACCATGGTCATCATCATAGCTAGGAAGGTGTGACTGACCATGGTCATTATCAGAGCTAGGAAGGTGTGACTGACCATGGTCATCAGGGCTAGGAAGGTGTGACTGACCAAGGTCATCATCAGAGCTAGGAAGGTGTGACTGACCAAGGTCATCATCAGAGCTAGGTAGGATGTGACTAACCAAGGTCATCATCAGAGCTAGGAAGAATGTGACTGACCATGGTCATCATCAGAGCTAGGAAGGTGTGACTGACCATGGTCATCATCAGAGCTAGGAAGGTGTGACTGAACATGGTCATCATCAGAGCAAGGAAAGTGTGACTGACCAGGGTCGTCATCATAGCTAGGAAGGTGTGACTGACCAAGGTCATCATCAGAGCAAGGAAGGTGTGAATGACCAAGGTCATCAGCAGAGCTAGGTAGGGTGTGACTGACCATGGTCATCATCAGAGCTAGGAAGGTGTGACTGACCATGGTCATCATCAGAGGTAGGAAGGTGTGACTGACCATGGTCATCATCAGAGCCAGGAAGGTGTGACTGACCATGGTCATCAACAGAGCTAGGAAGGTGTGATTGACCATGGTCATCATCAAGGCTAGGAAGGTGTGTCTGACCAAGGTCATCATCAGAGCTAGGAAGGTGTGACTGACCAAGGTCATCATCAGAGCTAGGTAGGATGTGACTAACCAAGGTCATCATCAGAGCTAGGAAGAATGTGACTGACCATGGTCATCATCAGAGCTAGGAAGGTGTGACTGACCATGGTCATCATCAGAGCTAGGAAGGTGTGACTGAACATGGTCATCATCAGAGCAAGGAAGGTGTGACTGACCATGGTCGTCATCATAGCTAGGAAGGTGTGACTGACCAAGGTCATCATCAGAGCAAGAAAGGTGTGAATGACCAAGGTCATCATCAGAGCTAGGTAGGGTGTGACTGAACATGGTCATCATCAGAGCTAGGTAGGGTGTGACTGAACATGGTCATCATCAGAGCAAGGAAGGTGTGACTGACCAAGGTCATCATCAGAGCTAGGTAGGGTGTGACTGACCATGGTCATCATCAGAGCTAGGTAGGATGTGACTAACCAAGGTCATCATCAGAGCTAGGAAGGTGTGACTGACCATGGTCACCATCAGAGCTAGGAAGGTGTGACTGACCATGGTCATCATCAGAGCAAGGAAGGTGTGACTGACCATGGTCATCATCAGAGCTAGGAAGGTGTGACTGACCAAAGTCATCATCAGAGCTAGGAAGGTGTGACTGACCATGGTCATCATCAGAGCTAGGAAGGTGTGACTGACCATGGTCATCATCAGAGCTAGGAAGGTGTGACTGACCAAGGTCATCATCAGAGCTAGGAAGGTGTGACTGACCATGGTCATCATCAGAGCTAGGAAGGTGTGACTGACCATGGTCATCATCAGAGCTAGGAAGGTGTGACTGACCATGGTCATCATCAGAGCTAGAAGGAGTGACTGACCATGGTCATCATCAGAGGTAGGAAGGAGTGACTGACCATGGTCATCATCAGAGCTAGGAAGGTGTGACTGACCATGGTCATCATCAGGGCTAGGAAGGTGTGACTGACCAAGGTCATCATCAGAGCTAGGAAGAATGTGACTGACCATGGTCATCATCAGAGCTAGGTAGGGTCTGACCAAGGTCATCATCAGAGCTAGGAAGGTGTGACTGACCATGGTCATCATGAAAATCAGAAAGTATGTGACTCACAATGGTCATCATCGCTGGCCATTTATCAATGAAAAGGTTACTGTGAAAACACCTGATTTATCCTTTGCTTGGTTTTACACTAAATGAGAAATTGTTCGCACATAAAGTTAGTATTGGTGGTGGAGGGCTCATTCTGTCTATGTGACGTGTCTTGACGATTATCATCATAATGATGCAGTTTAGGCTCCAGAACGACAAAAGAAAAGGATCATGGGATATCACTCCTTTAGACATTTAAAGTGAAAAGTTAGGACAAAGTATACCCATCCCTCAATCGTCTTAAGTCCCTATTCCTCATTTCCCAGAATCTGACCTTTTTGCAGTCTGACAATTGAGATTGTCCAGTCACCCATTTCCCAGTATATGTCCTTTTGTGTGATCGAGATTGTCCATCTAATATCTGGACCTTTGAGAGGGATGAGAGCCTCAAAGTCTTTCCTGTTTACTTGAGGGCCAAGCAATGTTTTTAGCAAAGTTGACGATATTCAGTACATTACGTTAAACACCAAGGCAGCTTCAATGGGACTTGGCATTGACCTGATAAGTAGTCTGTCAGAGGGAGGTGACCCCATTCTTCAAGAGAAATGTAATCAGTTGATAATTTATTAACTGTGCAGAACACTGTATCCGATGCCATTCCAAAATCTCACATAGCGCTTCAGCTGGTAGAGGCTTGGTGACTGGGATGGCTATGACATATGATTGCCATCATTTTCATGCAACAAAGTGTTCAGTGCCCTCTTACACTCTATGGCTGGAGGCAATGTCATCCTAGAATGTTCCACTCATATCAAGCTAGAGATGCCTCACTATAGGATGAAAGCTCTGCGACTCTGTGTTTATAGGCCTCTTATGGGATGGGTGGGCTTAACCAATGCCAAGGAAATGCCCAACACCATAACAGAGCCATCAGAATCTTTTATCCTTGGAAATAAGCGCTCTCTTCTGTTGGAGTCTACCACAAATGTTTTCATCTGTTGAGTGATCTGGGTGAAAGACCACCCCTGTATTCTTTGCACCACTTTATTCACGAACCTGCATTTTTTTGGTGTATTAAGGGCAAGTTTCTTTTCTAGCATTTGTTAAATATGATTGTTTGTTAAGGCCTCATAAAGCCTTTGTACAGCCATTTATAGTAACTTGCATAGAAATATTATTTGCTAAAAGAGATTATTCATTTTTCTGCTGATTTGCAGTTTTACAAGATGTAAGCCTATGGCCTTGAGGTTAAGCTGACATAGAAAACACCTGAAGAATGTAACAAGATATGAAAACAATAAATAGTTTCATATTCAGCTCGTAGTGTGGGAGCTGTGCCCTTGATGTTGGATATAGCATATGAGATAAACCTCCAGCTCCTCTTGAGATAAGAATAATAGGCTCATCTGTCCTTAGAAGGGGAAGAAAGTAAACACCTCAAGAATACGTGAGAAAGTTAATCAGTAGCGCTTCCCATAGACTAGTGGTATAAACTATTGTATGCTTATGACGTAGGATTCATTTATTCAGTAGGCTATAAAAACTTGTATGTTTGTATCAATAAATCAGAGAATATTCCTTGTATACAGAACTTGGTCTGTGTCAATTCTCTCCAGCTGATTGAAGCGCTTCCAGATATACTTGACACCACAGGCAAACTTGGGTCAGAATTTTAGATCTAACACATTCAACCACTGTCCCACAATTTATAGAACTGTGCGCTTTCCACATCTGCTAATCTGCAGGACTCGGCCGCTGGCGATCTCCGACTAGTCATAGCCAGAGCCACGCAATCTCTTTAGTCATCTTTATCCATACTTTTGCACTGAGCACTTTACAACAGCTTTAACACTGAAGGAGGATTTTTGAGAAAAATATGGGCCATAGACTGCAGTATTGTTTGTCATTCAGTACGATGGCCACACTAAACATTCTCAGGGGATTTGAGCTCTCTTCACTTAGGTTCTTGAATTTCTTGCATTTATTGCTGTTGTCTGGTTCTGACTATACACTTGTCTGAAGTTTTGGTTCCTGATTTGTCTGAATAGTTCTTACTTGGCTTCTTCAACTATTCTCCATACCAAGTCTTTCCTGACCTTACCGGTGAGCCATATTGCTCCAAGGTAAAATAAGTTCCTACATGTGATGCACACAGTAGGTGATAGTCCCAGGTGTAATCTTACCGGTTTTCTCACTTGTGATGCACACAGTAGGTGATAGTCCCAGGTGTAATCTTACCGGTTTTCTCACTTGGGATGTCACACACCGGTCCCCTGGTATCTCCACTCGAGGATCGGCACGCCTGTCCTCATCCTGCTACTCCCCTTTGTGCATGCTGTTCTGTCAGCAGCAGTCTGCGCCTGTGCAACTGCCTCACCTGTGTTACCTTGGCCTATCTGGTCATTGGTCAGTACTCCTTTATAAGGCTCCTCCCCTCACCTTTTAGTTCTTCGAGTCGTCACCTGACCTGAAGCAGCTCCCTTCTCCTCGTTGTGATCAACGCCCGCTACCTATCCTGCAAGCACCGCTGACCTCCGCTGATCCGTTCCACTCCCTAGTGGTAATAGCTGTGGTTCATCCCCTGCTGCATATCCTGTGCACCGCTGATCTCTGCTGACCTGTTCCACTCGTTAGTGGTAATCGCTGTGATCATCACCCGCTACTTATCCTGCATGCACCGCTGACCTCCGCTGATCCGTTCCACTCCCTAGTGGTAATGGCTATGGTTCATCGTCTGCTGCATATTCTATATTCCGCTGACCTCTGCCTAGCCACCCCCACCCCTTCAATAGCTCTACCCTGGATTATCGCCTCCTGCTCTCCAGTGTCAACTAGAGACTCATGTGCCCCACCCTTCGTTGGGCCTCATTCCTCTGTCTCAGTTTACCCCTCAAGTTACATCTCTGTTCTGTCTCTCTGGGAACTTCCCTAGAGGGCCGCGACCAAGTCCAAATCTCCTTGCGGGGAACCCTGGTGAATACCTTCCGCTCTGTTAGACTCCGCGCCTCTGGGCGAAGTCTAGCCAATACCAGCTGAGACAGCAGGATCTCACTCATCCTTCGTGGACATCCTGACATGGGTGTCTTGACTCTTGAATCTCTGCAGCTGGTCATCACGTCTGATGTTCCACACATATGAGAAACTTAGACCATGTACAGTAAGGGTGATTGTAACACAGATGCGACTGATTCATGTCCTGTACTTGTACGTACGCTTGTTTACAGACGTATCGGTGTAAATGCCGACTGATAATGATGACTGACACAGTGTAGTCTTTGATTTAAAAATTACACGAGTGTGTGCCACTAGCTGTCGTAGAACGACTGTATACAACCAAGACATCATAGTAAAACGCATTGTATGTACAATACGCATCAAAATCATCTTTCTTTATGGAATTAATGTAAACATGATTATATTTGTAAATAAATGATTACACTGCTAACAGTTGTTATTTTATTTTACACATACATGTGCGTATGCTGCAGTCTGTGCTCTATGTCTATGGCAAGTACTGTGAATGCAGAGTGTACCTCCACGCAGATTCATGTGGAAACGTATCTTGAGATATTCTTAGATTTGAACTAGAGTGGGCTCAGGCTCTGTTCCTCTGAAACCGAACACACCCGAACTTAGGGGATCCGAGTACCGAGCCAAGTCGGCCAAGTACTTTCGCGCTTTTTCAGATTAGAAAACGAGGCAAAACATCATTGTGACGTCGTGGGATCTCGGATCTTGCGAGTTTTGGAATCTATAAATACCGCCCTCCACAGCGATCTAGCGCCAGTTGAGAGAGGGACACAGAAGAGGTAGCATAGAGTGTAGAGCAGTTGGGCAGGCAAAGTTAGAGCATGGAAAGAGGAGGTGGTAGCAGTGTTAAAGAAAGTAATCAATGACATTCAGGAGAGCTCCATAGCTCCAGTGTTAAATCTCATTGCAGAAAAATACAAATAATAGTGCTTACAGGGTTGGTGTAATTCTGCAGTGTTATATTGGTAACACAAAAAGGAGAGCTGCGTTGCTAATTGCCATTGCTGAAATACAAATACTAGTCCTTGCAGGCTTTTCTTCTGAATTTGCACCAAAAAAAGTACGGTGTTATATACACACAAAGACAAGAGCTCCATTGCTCCACTGCTAATTGTCGTTGCTGAAATACAAATAGGAGGGCTAGCAGGCTTGTCTTCTGAATTTGCAGGCAAATTCTATTGCGTTATATAGGTAACAGACAAAGACAAGAGCTCCATTGCTAAGAGTCATTGCTGAAATACAAATAGGAGGGCTAGCAGGCTTGTCTTCTGAATTTGCAGGCAAATTCTATTGCGTTATATAGGTAACAGACAAAGACAAGAGCTCCATTGCTAAGAGTCATTGCTGAAATACAAATAGGAGGGCTAGCAGGCTTGTCTGAATTTGCAGGCAAATTCTACTGCGTTATATAGGTAACAGACAAAGAGGAGAGCTCCATTGCTAAGAGTCATTGCTGAAATAGAAATAATATGGCTGGCTGGCTTGGTTTAAATCTATAGTTACATTTTACTGTACCATAGCTCACTCAGAAACAGGAGGCAGGGTTCAGTGCTGAAACAGAAATTGTAATAATAGGGCTGTCAGTGTTCTTCAAAGTCTCCAGTGACGTACTGTGCCATAGCTCATACAGAAACAGGAGGGGAGACATTGCTGTTGTCACTCTCCAGTCTCAGTCATGATGATACTAATCCCTTTACCTCATGTGCTAAAGCCTATGTTCAAATGCATATTGGTTTTAAGTCAGGGAAACAAAAATGTAAATAAAAAGCTTGTATGTTTTAAAGAAAAAAAAGCCTCTCTAAAAAAGGTGAACGTTTACTGTAGAAAAACATAAAATTGCCAAGATACCATTCTACCCAAAATATTACCAGGCATATCAGCATTAGGTAGCTCCCTTCTCTTAGCTAGATTTCAGCACCTGCAATCTACACTGTCATCATATTCACCCTCATCATTGTGTACATCTTACTCAAACAATACTAATTCATCCCCGCTGGAAACCACCATCATAGAAGTTTGTGTACTTTGATGTAATTGCCGATAATGGCCTTCCTCATGGATTTTGTAGTTCATTTTATGGCAGAGCTGTCACGATTTTTGGGCAATTTTTTTTAGAGCAGAGCAAATGTCAAAATGTTGTGCTGACTCATCTGCATCACCACTGGGTGACTTGAGAAAGCTAAGTTTTTTCCGAGAAGCAGTTGCCAGAGAAACTGAAGGTGGAGACGTCATTACAAGATGTTGATAGCTCTTGGATCATGGCGAAGCAAATTAAGTCCTTGATCTACAATTACAATATATATAGCGGATTTGCTTAGTTTAATTTCATCCTTCAATTTCTCTAGCTGCTTCTCAAAAAGTATAATTAAAGCAATCTCTTAACTCAAGCTAACCGTGTCTACACTCTCTTCACAGGTGACTACTTCGCTGGACTAAAGTAAATTCCCCCTCAAATTCTAGTCTTCTTGCAGCTGCTGCATTCTCCTACATGCTGTTGCAGAATCCCGAAAAGGACGCTAAATTTTTCAGGACACAAACAGCATCTCCTGCATGTCATTGTCATTTTTTAAAAAGTTCGGTACCATCAAGTTGATTGTGTGAGCAAACCGGAAATGTGATGGAATTCCCCCCGCTGTAATGCTCTAGTAATATTGGTGTCGTTATCAGAAATGACATATCCTCAGGAGAGTCCAAGCGGGATAAGCCATGTTGCAATGACATCCCTTACTTTTTGTAACAGATTGTTAGCTGTATGCCTCTTACTGAAGCCGGTGATACACAGAGTAGCTTGCCTCTGACAAATGTGACATACTTGGGTACATGCTGCTGCTGTTCCTGCTGGTGAAGGTGAATCACCAACCCAGTGGGCTGTCACAGTCATATAATCTTTACTTTGCCCAGTTCCACTTGTCCCCATATCTGTGGTTAAGTGTACAGTGGGTAGAAAGGCATTTTGTAGCCCAATAGTTACATTTTTACAAACCTTCTGGTAGAGGTGAGGAATAGCTTTTCTAGTAAAATGGTGTTGTGATGGAATTTGGTAACGGGGACACAAGACCTCAAGTAATTGTCTAACACCAGCTGCATTAATAGTGGATATTGGACGCAGATCTAATACTAGCATAGTCCCCATGGCGTCTGTGATCCGCTTTGCGACTGGGTGACAGCTTTCTTACTTTCTTCCTCTATCAAAGGATTGTTTAACAGTCAATTGTTGTAAACTACTAGTAGTCTTCTTCTGGGTTGAAGATCCACCCCCAGCAGCAGCAGCAACAGCAGCGGGACTAACGCTCAATAATTCTTCAGTGGTATCATGGTTAGTGGAGGAGTCATCTAGTCTTAGCAACTTGGATGCAGGACTAACTAACAATTACTTCTGGGGATATTGTTGATGAAGGTGTTGGGGAGTAGATTGCAGGTGCTGGGATCTAGAGGAGAGAAGGGAGGTAGATGATGCTGGACTGCTTGTTGTTATTTTTTTAAAATAAGTTTCTGATTTTCCCAAGAGCTTTCCATGAACTCGCTTCAAATGGCGTAACATGGATGAGGATCCTAGATGGTTAAGGTCCCTACCTCTACTGACTGTGGCTTTACAGACGCTACAAATGGTTAGACAACTGTTGTCAGGGTTTGTGTAAAAATAATTCCACACATAAGAGGTGGATGTTTTGGTCTTATGCCCAGGCATGACAATGGCTTTCTTCTTATTACTGGCAAGAACTGCAGCAGTCTTAGTTTGAAAGTGTATGAAAATAATATTGTGACCTGTGAGGTGGTAAAAATTGACTGCAAATGACTTTAAATTAGTGTTAGTGAGGTTAATAATAATGTAGGATCAAAAATCGAGCAAAATTATGTGATTGTAGCATATTTTAGCAATTTTTCTAACAAATACAGATCCAAAACCAAAACGCACAAGGGTGGTTTTGCCAAAACCAAAACACAAAGCTAATCCTGATCCAAAACCAAAACCACTTCACGGGGGTCAGTGAGCATCTCTAATTTGAACACGGTTGTAACTACGCACAAGTTCCGGGCTCTTATTAAACACTCAACTTATGTGCAAGTTGTGTTCAGACATCAATCGGGCATCTATAGTTTGAGAACTTGTGGTCATTTGGTCCGCACCTATCCAAGGAAGATTGCTCAATTCAGCATGTGAATGACTTCTCCCTACTCTCCATAAGAAAATATTCTCCTCCCGAAATCTATCTGTTCCTCCTTTCTTGAACTCTGGATTAGCAAGTTATTGATTCCAGTTTTTCTTGTCTGTTACTTCTTCCCTCTGAGTCATTCCCTATTACTCTCCGAATGTTGGCTCTAGACGGCCACGTTCCCAAGGCGTAATATTTGTAAGACTCCTGAATTGTCTGATTCTGATGGTAATTTACATTCTGAGTCACATTACATTGTACATTATTCACAGATCCATCGAGCCTGTCCTGGTGTTGAATTCACAATGCTAATATTGATTGGAGGAGGGCTGAGTAGCCAATGTAGGACTTCTTTTGTGGTACTGTTTAGTGGCATCTAGTGTCATTGAGAGTACCATCGGTCCTCCTTTCCACCCAGTACTAAGCTTATAAAGGGAACAGTATATCGTCTTCCAGAGCCAAAAGCCATGAAGCAATATATTTAGGGGATTTCTCAGGTCTTCTACCAAAATGATCTCTTATCGTTGATCTGTCTGTGGTTAGACTCACATAAATAAAAGTAAGATCTTACCTTAGTATTATATTTATATCATAAATATCATAAATATATAATTTAACTAGGTAGTTATACGCTTTGGCCTTTGCATTAGCCCATGCACCTGTCCAATGATCAGCTTTGAAGAGAAAACGTCTGATATGGTCACTGTCAAAACATACGAGATTGCGGGCAGGACTGACGAGTTGTGGCTGGAAATGAACTTTTATTAGAGATGGACCTTCACTTAGAAGCTAGTCAGTTCCCTCCGGTTCACCCCTCACAAGTAATATATTATAAACAGGAGTTCGACAAAGAATCTAGGAGACTGTCGTCAAATTTAGGAGCCGAGCAAATAATTTTATTATTATTATTACCATTCATTTATATAGCGCCACTAATTCCGCAGGGCTGTACAGAGAACTCACTCACATCAGTCCCTGCCCCATTGGGGCTTACAGTCTAAATTCCCTAATACACACACACACACACACACGTCAGTTTGTCAGCAGCCAATTAACCTACCAGTTTGCTTTTGGAGTGT
The DNA here is from genome assembly GCF_038048845.1 of Mixophyes fleayi. Classification (NCBI taxonomy): domain Eukaryota; kingdom Metazoa; phylum Chordata; class Amphibia; order Anura; family Limnodynastidae; genus Mixophyes; species Mixophyes fleayi. The sequence continues at coordinate 5,019,947 of NC_134405.1, forward strand.
GGGAGGAAACCGGAGCACCTGGAGGAAACCAACGCAAACACGGGGAGAACATACAAACTCCACACAGATAAGGCCATGGTCGGGAATTGAACTCATGACCCCAGTGCTGTGAGGCAGAATGTGTTTGATGCAATGTGTGAAGTATGAATTAGCTAGAGGTATGACATTGAGACAACAATAATCTATGCCCTTATTTTACCAGCATGTGGTATTATAGTGTGGGGAAAAAAATAGTGAAAATAACGCAAATTTATTTCGGTCAATTATGGAGAACTGTCAATATCGCTATAATCTATAGTAGTGGACAGTGCTGGTCGATTAAAATCCAAACTGTGATATCTCCACTATAAAATATAGCGGTTTAACCACACGTGACTTAGTGATCCTCCCCTAACACTTAATATTTGCTTTTATTGAGGAAAGTTCTTATAGACTCGCTAAAAATGTCACGTTTTATTCAATCACATGTGGACTGACCCCTCAGATCCTAAATAACACCCCTCATTATTACCCAAGGAGTGCCTCCTTTTACAGTAGTACTTTGTTCTTCTCTACAGTGGAAGTTACCCCCGTTGTGTTCACATCCCAGCCCCTGTCATGTCTCTCTACTCAAACCTGTGGTAATCAATCACTTCTCCAAATATCCCCCTAAACTAGTTGATTAAGTCTCAGTAAGAGTTTAATGTAAAGATTTTGAGTTCCAAGATCACAGGAGCGTGAGCCGCACTCGGGGTGGAGTGTTGTATAAGTAATGTTTGTTTGCCGACGACGTTCTGCTGTTTGTTACGTACTCGGAGAACTTGTTGCTGGCTGTCTGTAACATTTTGTCCTTGTTTACTAAGGCCTCCTTATATAAACTTAACACATCAAAAACAGAAGCCGTTCCAATTAACATTCCCCCCCGAGCAACTACAGGAGCTGAAAGATAAATTCACTTATACGTGGAAATCCACTGACCTCTCCAATTTAGGAATTCACTTAGCCCACACTTGTAATTAGAACTTCTTCCTGCTGATGCAACAACTTTCAGCTTTATCGGCCTCTATCGGATGTGTTACGAGGTGGCCTGGTTGGGCAGAATTTCAGCGTTCGCAATGATGCCCTTCCCGAAGCTGATGTACTTGTTCCACATGCTCCCCTTTCGGGTTGCCGCGAGGCTGAGGAACATACTCACAGCTGTGATGAAGGCGTAGGTGTAAGGGCAAACCACCACGTATGTGGATGACCCAGGGGAAAGTGCAGGGAGGAAATACCATGACGCCTGTTTGTTGTTCCAGCCTGGTCTCTTCCAAGGTGGCAGAAGCCCTGGGTTCAAATGGCGTTAAATCCAGACTTCCCCTTAGTCTATTTTACATAGGTTCCTAGAGACTGGAGGCTTCTAGCTCACAACCTGCCTGCTCTTACCAGGGATACCTTGATGATGTGGGACCGGTTTTGCAGTGGTACAGAAGAATTTCCCCACAGTTAATGTATTGATACAGGTAGCAGTGAGACAGGTAACGGACCTAATCTCGCAACTATGGGTTGTCCTGATTTCATAAATACTAGTCTCGGAGGATTGCTGTGTAAATGTACAATTGTTAATTTCTAGACGTATAGTGTTACAAGATGGACCTCTGATGCCACCCTGTCTGTTGTGTTGCTGGGGACCGGCTGGGCTTCCCTTGCCACCATCACCATTTCTTTCTCCCACATGCGCCCATCATTAGGAGGGGCTTTTGCTGCTGCCACCATCCGACTCCTTAGCTGCACCTAGTTAAATTGCGTTCAAAGCAAGATTATAGAAACGTTATATTCTGATGGTAAATATTCAATATAAAACCTCAGACGTTGTGGTACCGCTAGCAGTAATGTAAAAAGGTGTTAAACCCCTCCAGGCTGAGTTATGTGCAGACTGCATGAAGCACCCGGATTGGTTAGAGGAGCAGAAGGCTGCATCAACTCCTGCCGAGCTAGTGTCCAAAATTTTATTTAATGAATACTGTTTTACACTGAAATGTATTATACCATCTGTACTGGATATCACTAGTACCTCATACACTGTGTATGTAACTGTGCTAATTATTAGGACACTTGAGCTAATAAACATCACTGCTACAAGATCCTGCTTTGATGCCTACTTACCTGCTGCAATCCCTGTGACCTACAGATTAGACCAATCTAATCCGTTATCCAGCTGTTCTGAGATTGGGACCCAGCATTTCATTCCATTCTGCCCGCTACCTGCAGCTCTGGCCAGTGTGATAGGCCAGGTGGTACCTTCCACAACAACCCTGATCTGATGGCAAGCGCAGAAGTGTGTCGCGCATGTGCAGCAAGCTGGGCAGAAGAGACAGAGTCGACCTGCGTGAGTGGAGAGGAGCAGGGACTGTGCCCTCTGTCATTTATCTGTCCACTGTGACCGGATGGTTTTTGGGGAAAGAAGGATGAAGGGATGTTCTTCCTGCACAGTTTATCTGGGTCGCGTTCTTACCGTCAGTAACCGACTGTTACTGACCACTCCTACTGGTGCCACCAGACACTCGCCGACTTGTGAATGCCAACAGTGCAATATTTGTAAGAGAATTAGTCCGTCACCACCAGGCTCCTTCACGGCTGCTTAGAACCGCTTACTTCTGGGGTAGCTGGTATAGCTGCTGCAGTGCATCTTTGCTGTGGGCTGGCTGGTACCTCCTGACCGCTTACTATGGATCAGGACTGCTGGGTAGCGGGCAGAGATGCTGGGTTCAACACAGGACAGCCAGAGAACAGATTAGAGTGTAAGCTCTTATCTGTTGGTCGCAAGATACAGCAGGTAATAGAGTTCAGGCAGAATCTTCAAGCAGTGATGTTTTTTTGCTCACGAGCCCTTACAAGGACCATTACACACTAGTTATAGGTACTAGTGATCATCCAGAAGTATAGATGGTATAATATATTACGTGGTCAAACGGGGCTGGAGGTAATTCGGCCTCCTGCCCCTTTTACCAATCCAGGCTGATTCCTAAAACCTGCACGTGAATCATCCTGGAGGGGTTAACAACTTTTTACAATGTTGCCAGTGGCAGGGGGATGTGTACTATCCCCCCCTTGTCCACGAACTGCCAGAAAGAGGGGGCTCAGTCTCATCTCCTCCGCTGGTGCCAGATGTCTATAATAGGAGATTTATCTTTCAAGCTCCTAAAAACATTTCCAGGGATCCTGTCTCGGGGGTCTGGCTCTCCTCCTGGCCGAAAATATTACCAGAAGGAAGTCAGCCAGATCCCGGGGCAGCAGCCCCCGGCCTGCCAGTCCTGGAGCACTCTGAAGATGGCATCCTATGGGGAGAGTATTGCAGTAGAGGGATCTTCGGATCCTTTACCACATCTTATCTGCTCTCCCCTCCAGCTACTTTCACAAAGATGACCACTTTGTCATAGTGACCATAGAGGAGATAGGTGTTTGCTGGGACAGCCGTTTATCATGACCGCTGTTACAACACTTTTAATAAATGTTTACGATAAGAGGATTTTTGTACTTACGTTAAATCTCTTTCTCCAAGTCCTTCTGGAGGACACTGCTACCTTGGGGTTGTTGGAGTTGGCACTTAAACAGCTAAGAACTAAACTTGCTGCTGACTCCTCCCCTCTGCAACCCCATCCACCTCAGTTATGTCTAAGTGCCCCAGGAGTTGGGCTGCGTTTGGTACCGCTTAGCAGTACCTGCTGTTTAGTGTTAGATTTTATTATTTTTTATTAGTTTTCAGATGAGTGTAGGTGAGGTTTTAATGTTATTAACATTTTTTTCCTCATAGATATTTATAATGGAACAAAGTTCTGTTCCTTTAAGAAGAAAGAAGTTTTTTTTTTAAGAAAAAAAAAAAGAAACTACAGGATTTGTGTGGTATTTAGTGAGCGGTGACAGCACTAAGCGCCTGTCATCACTCTGTCCCGGCGGGTCCGACACTGTCATAAGGCAGAGAGCGCCGCACTCCGTCTGAGGACCGGACAGGTTGGGAGATACCAAGTCCCCCGCTGAGGCGGAGGGGGGGGTTTGGATCTCTATAGCCGCAGGAGGTGTTGTGGATGCGGAAGGAGTCCCAAGTGAGCGATAGGAGAGGCACAATATATGCTCACAGGACTGAACTGTCTGTGATATTTAATTCTTTATCATTGAAATAAGAAATGAAAATGATGGGGTCACAAATGCCCTAGTTAATAAATACGCCCCTTGGACTGACTCAGAGGGATCCGCCAGATCCACTCTGATACCACTCTTGACTCCATTGCAGCAGGACACGGTTGGAGCGAGCTCCGGGCTTATCCTACTAAAACTGCTCATTTGCTGATCCAATCTCCCCTGTACCACCTCTAAGCTGTGGGCGATATTTCAGTGACCCTGAGGTTTCTGTCCTCCCTGAGCTCACCTTAGGACACCTGCGTAACGGTTTGACAGGTGTACTGCCCCAGTCACACTCCCCACCTGCCACTGTCCTCGGACCGGGTCTCCAGATAGCTTACTGTCAAGAGGCTCCAGCGGCCAGAGTTCCCGCCAAACTGTGCGTGGAGACCATTGTCTCAGAACCTTTCTTCATCCATCCTGAGCCCCAATGAAGCACAAAGACCATCAGACTTACCTGCTCCTGATTACCCACAATCTGCCGCGCTCACCCTATAACTGGCGCCTGGCATCGGATCAAGTCACAAACTTGGTAGTATTGACACAGCTAAACTTGGAGGCACAGAGCCTTACGCGCCTCTGGTCTTTACCAGGGACCCCTGCAAGGTGGTATGAGTTTGGCCACTAGAAACGCGGAGGTCATGGTTCTCCAAGCCAGGTACCAACATAGTAACGCATGAGATACAAGTTATAAGACAGTCCGGGGTCAAGCCATGCGGGATGCGAGGTACAAGGGGGTGATTCAGGAGAGTAGCCAGGAAGCCAGAGATCAGTGCCACAAATAGAAAACAGAGCCCAAGGGATTAGCCAATAATTTGGGTCAGAGGAAGCCGATTCTGTTACCAGGAGATCAATCAAATGCAGGTTTCAGAAACAGGAGTGCTGAAGCACAGGAGGACCTGATACTCAGGCTACCAAATGGTGCCAGAGCCTCCTATTTATTGGAGAGAGGGACCACGTGAATAATGGAGACGGTGACATCAGGAACCGCCTCCGGGCCTCTGAATAGTGCAGGCAATAGGATGTGCAATCTCAGTAGCTGTGGCCGGGGGGCCAGAGCTTGCGTCGTGTCTGTTTCTGAGCAGCCAGCCATTGCCAGGAAGCCGGAAGCAGACGACTGACCCAGAGTAAGTGAGGAGATACAGGGATGGTGCCTGACAGTGACAATCGGCAGCCCCACTGTTGGACCCTTCTTGCTCCTGCCTTGCTGCATTGCTGGCTGACGAGGCCCCCGGCCTTCCCACACCCCCTCTGTGGCCACCTCGCATTTGGACTAGTGGAGCAGTCAGTCTGATAGAGTCGCAGCTCTTTACCTGTGGGGGACTTGGTAGCTTCCTGCGTGGTCAAGCAACGGGCTACATTATATTCAAAAAGAAGCCTGCGAATCTGATTAGCTCCCCCCTCTTCTCCTTCCCCCCGCCCCGACAGTGACACTGATTGACCACCTGCAGCCCTCAATCGAGCTGCAGTGCCTTCATAATCTAAGGAGGTGAATTAATTTCAGCTTCCACACTGACCGCTAGATCCCTCATAACCACATAAATCCTTCTCGTATAAGGCTGTTCCTGTGTGTCCACTCCATTTACACTCCCCATACACATGGTTCCAGAATTCTGGGGGTTAATAGTTCTCCTCATCCTGATCAGATGCCGGTCTATAGACTATGTACAGATCTCTCCCTCCACCTAGTGGCATTATCTCACATTGCATCTAATATCTAAGTTTCATATTACCCTATCAAAGTGTGAAGTTTATTGCTTCCACCGACCCGGTCATCGGATGATTGTTGTCTCCACGATTCTCCTTCTTTGCATAAACCAACAGGAGTTCACCTCCACATTCTTCTTGCTGGGAATACGGCCCATTATCCCACGCAGTAATTTGGGCATGCCTCTGGACAATTTGCTTCCTCTGGAAAAAAAACAAAAAATTCCATGACCCTTACAGTAAGTGCCTCTGGATGTGGCCATACTCTAGAGTTTGTCTCTGGCCTTACTTTTTTGATCCAACTACCGCTGAAACCCTATGCCTCTCATGCCCCCTAGCCCTTGGGTGTACTAAAGTAGCTTCATGTATCCTATGTCGTAGGATCCCCCTTCAAGTGGCACTTCCCTCCCACTCTTTTTTATTAAACGTCTTCCTCCAGATGTTAAACTTCTCTTTTCATTGCTGCTGTTTCATCTAAATGGAAAAATACTTAAACAAGCCTCATTCAGGAGGTACTAAACCAGATGCTGCACTCTGAAGCCTGTCCAGTGACTCAAATTCCTCCAGCTCTTGTACCCACACTACACCTCAAACGCAAATCCACCGAAGCCCACACGAGGGCGAAGATGAAACCTAATGACGTTGCTGCTGTCCTGAACCCGCTTCTAGATGAAAAATTGTTATGAATCACGGAATTGCTAGACGCTGCTTTGGCTCAAATAAACCATCACTCCCAACATCTTACCGATATTGAGCAACGAGTGTCAACCGTGGAAGACGAACTACACTCAGTACAATGTACAATAGCAACTCAATCCAAAACCATTCAATCTCTTAACGAAGCAAGCACAATAATCTGCGGATTCTAAGCATTCCCGAGTCAGTCCAGATCTCCAGAACTCTTCTTACCACCAGGCTCCCACGACAACTGGCCATGGATATGACAGGCTTTCATTGGTTAACAAATGAGCACATAGACATGGTCCCGAAAGGACTCCAACCGACCATGGCCTGTAATCTTGAGGACCATGAACTATGCAGATAATGGTAAGCTCCTGGACCACTATAGAAAATCAAACTAGCTCACCTATTGTTAGGGCCACGGCCGTTTGATAAGTTTTTAGCAGAGGACTAGTAAAGGTCTTTACCTTTAGCAGCCTCCTTTCCGGTGGAAGTGAAATTGTTCAGAGTTACTCGGATGCCCGCAGGACTTAACCCTATGGTAGTAGAAGCTTTTCAGTATAACCGTAGCGCAGGGTAGAGAAACCAGAATACTGGAGGCAAGAATCAGGGATAGGCCTAGGTGGGTCAGTAGTAAACAGGAAAGTCAAGCTACAGGCCAACGGTCAGGGTAAGTAGCAAACACGGTTATACCCGGAAACCGACCACACTTCTTCTGGACCCCCTTTCTCTGCTTGAAGAGATGGAGAAAGGCCCTACCCTATCAAATACTCTGTGTTTATGGCAGCCTCCAGTCAGGGAATTGGATAATCAGTCTGTCATGCGTAAGCTAATTTCTCTTGTGAATTCATTCCTAGTAATGGCATGACCTGGCTCAGAGGACCTGTTGAAATCATTGTGCTTGATTATGTTAAACTCCTCTGTTTTCCTCAGATGGTCCAATCATGGCAGATCGCAAAAAGGGAAGCCTTCGAAATGTCTCTTTTAGGACTGTGATAAGCCTCAAACTCAGACATGCCGGCTGCAGAGACAGGGTTATCTGTTAATAACAGGCTGATTAGTGTCACAGAATAATATCATATCATATTTTGTCCAATATATTACTTACAGGAGCAGAGCCGGCTCTCAGGGGGCCCAGATGGGGGGGGGGGACAAGAGATTGGAATGGGGTGAGGGGCTGGTGTTAGAGCTAGGGGTAGAGGCTAAATCCCCTTCAGCTTAGGTACCTTGGCACTGGATATGACATCAGGGTCATGTGATCGCAGCGGTCACATGGTACCATCAGGGCCGCCATCAGGGGGGTACAGGGGGTACCCTTGTACCGGGCCCGGGCTCACCAGGGGGCCCGGCGGAACACTCTAACCAGGGTGCCCGATATCTTCAGCCTGGCTGTCACTGTGACATTTTGCTTATAACAAGCGGAATTGGGCTTGTTTTATTTTTAAGTTGCAGCTTTTTTCTGCTCGCTGCAGGTTGTGGGTTTTTGGGCTTTACAATTTCGGCACTTTTTTTTTTTTTTCATCTTTTTTTTTTGTTTATAAAAAGCTTTATTGCTATGTTCAGTGTTGGACACTGCTGGCCTATTCTTAAGTGACGCGACTCAGCTGTTGGCAGCTCTGTGTTAGCAGGAGCTCTGGGAAGAGGTGAGAGAAAGCCTGGGGATCTCCATGTGTGGTTTAGTGGGGAACTTCATCATCATCATCATCATCATCACCATTTATTTATATAGCGCCACTGATTCCGCAGCGCTGTACAGAGAACTCGCTCACATCAGTCCCTGCCCCATTGGGGCTTACAGTCTAAATTCCCTAATATACACACAGACACACACACACACACAAACACACACAGACTAGGGACATTTTTGATAGACCATTATAGCTTATCATCAGGAACGCATGGGGTGGGTATAGCTGAGGGCCCCAGCGGGATGTAAAATGGAGAAAGGAGTCTCTTGTGTCAGTACGTCTGTCTGTAGTATGTATCTTGTACCGAACATTCTCTCTGTACACTGTATATTATATTTATATGTGCTCTGTCTGTATGTAGAATACACAGTCGGGACCATTCCAGGATTTAAGATGTGACACTGTTTAAGGGTTAACATATTAACACATTAATTGCCTAAGGTTAAACGGCATGTCCTCTGACTGCATGAATACAGAGTATTATTCTAATTACATTCATTCGTAATCTTGTATGTGTCCCGGACTGGTCACCATTCTTAGTAGATGAATAAAGTATTGGAATTATTAACTCTCATTCGATGCATTTTAATAGCAGTGAGAACACAATTGGTCGATGTTGTACTGTACCAAATGCTGTATGAAACATGGTTTAGTATTTTATTTGTATTTTATCCAATGTTCTATTGAGGAAACATTGAAGACAGATTGTAGAAATCTTTATATGTATTTATTTAATAATGAACAATAAACGTTGTGGTTTTCAGTACACTAACACCCCTGTAAGTTGAAGATTGGTTTGGTCTTGTTTTTCATTCCAGAGTTGGCAGCCCTGCGTGGTACAGTGTATGAGGCCGCTGGAATTCTAAGGTAGTCGGTGCAGGAGCTCCATCATTTCTTTCTGTTCCTGGCATCATTTGTGTGGAAAAAGGTAAGAAGAAGGGTACTTGGAAGCTGCAGGGCACAGGGGGGGGCATGTGTGATGGAAGCTGCAGGGGGCATGTGTGATGGAAGCTGCAGGGCACAGGGGGGGGCATGTGTGATGGAAGCTGCAGGGGGCATGTGTGATGGAAGCTGCAGGGCACAGGGGGGGCATGTGTGATGGAAGCTGCAGGGGGGCATGTGTGATGGAAGCTGCAGGGCACAGGGGGGGCATGTGTGATGGAAGCTGCAGGGGGCATGTGTGATGGAAGCTGCAGGGCATAGGGGGGGGCATGTGTGATGGAAGCTGCAGGGGGCATGTGTGATGGGGGCCTCACGGGGGAATGGAGGCGCCCTTAGCCCAGGGGCCTCCATTCCCTTAATCCGGCCCTGCGGTGAAGGCACCCCTCCTCCACGGACCAAAACTTAGCATACTGCAGCCTGCTGTACCGTACGTGTGCACATTGCAGACAGGGCAGTATCAATACAGAGACTGCATCTCCTCTATCTCTTTTTTTTTTTGGGAGTGTGTATGGGTCAGCGTGGGCACCAGCTCCGTTGGTGCTTGGGCACTCCAGAAGATGTATAGCTTATTGCAGAGACCTTTTTTTTTGTCTCTGTCTCCCTGGTACCCGGAAAAGCAACCAATTAGGGAGTCACTGATGTCACTGTGCAACTCCCTGTGCAACTGCTGCCAATCACCGCCCCCTGGTAGGAACAGTGTGTACAGTAAACCATCATAATGTACAGTCATGTGTGTGCTCTGCATATATGTTATTCCTAACCAAAATCCCTTAATATACAATTAATGTAATGAAAATTGTGTTTTTATTTCTTAAAAAGTACTAATTAATGTTTTACAATATAAAAAAAAATAATATAATAAAAATTGTAAGTGCTAACAATATCATGTTCATATTATAAAGACTAAGGGGTATATTTACTAAACTGCAGGTTTGAAAGAGTGGCGATGTTGCCTATGGCAACCAATCAGATTCTCACTGTCATTTTGTAGAATGCACTAAATAAATAACAGCTAGAATCTGATTGGTTGCTATAGGTAACATCTCCACTTTTTCAAACCCGCAGTTTAGCAAATCTAGTCCTAAATGTTGTCTTTGATTACATTAATATATTAAATGATATTCCTTAATATGCATTATTAATTTAATCAAAATTGTATTTTATAAAAATACAAAGTTACAGGCCAGGTTCCTACTGGCGTTGTGTTAGTGTTTGTTTAATGAGAGTGAAAACGAATGACAAATTTGAAAAAGTGAAGATTCTAGCTTTCATTTATTTAGTACCTTTTACAAAATGACAGCTAGAATCTGATTGGTTGCTATAGGCAACATCCCCACTTTTTCAAACCCGCAGCTTAGTAAATCTAGCCCTAAGAGTGTCTGGAGGTGGTGGAAACTAGTTCCAAAAAGGCCACTCTCTAAGGAGTGAGCCGTGCATGGTCCTGGCTGGTCTCTTAGTGCTTATTGCCCACACGCTGAGCAATAGTGCAATAGTTTATTTTTTAAATGGTAACATTATTAATTTAATGTTGGAGGGAAATAGGTCTATTTATTAAATGTGTATGCTATTAATTTAATGTCTTGGTTGGAGGGAGGTCTACTTATAAAATGTGGGTGCTATATTGATTTAACACTGGGGCTGGTTGGAGTTTACTAAATTTTGTGTACCCATTTTTTTTCCAAATAGGGCCTCAACATTCCAGGATCCAGACAAGCAGCAACTGATCTAAAGACACCAGCAGCAACAAGTCGTGAAAGTGACGAGAACAGGTAGGAGAGAGCAGGGCAGTCTGCCAACTATCCTGAATCTGGTGGGAGTTTTATTATGAGGAGGTCTGACTGCTTTAAATGTTGCACTATGGTATTCATGCAGAAGACTGACATATTAACATGATTATTAGATTCCAGCAATTTTTCATGTTTCTGTAGGTAGAGGGCTGCAGTCAGTAACTGTAGTGGCGGACGGTCTATGACGTGGTAGTGATAGGAGACTGCTGTTTTTTTATTACTGGGCTTGCTAACCATGAACTGCAGTTTCTTGACATGTTAATTATGATTAATACCTAAGTTTAGTTAAAGATAAAGTACAATTTGTGTGAATTGAAAGGTAAGCAGTGGTGGAAGTGGGTGTATATGGTAGTATGCCATACCGCTACTTCTCATACTGCCTTCATTGTAAAATAATAAAATTCCATTCACTTGTTTACATTCTCATTACATTTTTCATACCGCCACTTCTAAACTTCCACTTTGACCACTGAGCCTAATATTCATCGTATGGAGTATATGATTAGTATAATTCAAAATTCTGCTAGATCCTTTGACAAAATATGGGGTCCATGGTCATTATTCTTTAACTGCTGGGACCACAGTGTGATGCAGTGTAATGATAAAGGAGGGCACAGTGTGATGAGAGGGACAGTAATTAGGGACCACAGTGTGATGCAGTGTAATGATAAAGGAGGGTACAGTGTGATGAGAGGGACAGTAATGAGGGACCACAGAGTGATGCAGTGTAATGATAAAGGAGAGCACAGTGTGATGAGAGGGGCAGTAATGAGGGGCTGCAGTGTGATGCAGTGTAATGATAAAGGAGGGCACAGTGTGATGAGAGGGACAGTAATGAGGGGCCGCAGTGTGATGTAGTGTAATGATAAAGGAGAGCACAGTGTGATGAGAGGAACAGTAATGAGGGACCACAGAGTGATGCAGTGTAATGATAAAGAAGGGCACAGTGTGATGAGAGGAACAGTAATGAGGGACCACAGTGTGATGCAGTGTAATGATAAAGGAGGGCTCAGTGTGATGAGAGGAACAGTAATGAGGGACCACAGTGTGATGCAGTGTAATGATAAAGGAGGGCATAGTGTGATGAGAGGGACAGTAATGAGGGACCACAGTGTGATGCAGTGTAATGATAAAGGAGAGCACAATGTGATGAGAGGGACAGTAATGAGGGGCCACAGTGCGATGCAGTGTAATGATAAAGGAGAGCACAGTGTGATGAGAGGGACAGTAATGAGGGACCACAGTGTGATGCAGTGTAATGATAGAGGAGAGCACAGTGTGATGAGAGGGACAGTAATGAGGGGCTGCAGTGTGATGCAGTGTAATGATAGAGGAGAGCACAGTGTGATGAGAGGGACAGTAATGAGGGGCCGCAGTGTAATGATAAAGGAGGGCACAGTGTGATGAGAGGGACAGTAATGAGGGGCCGCAGTGTGATGTAGTGTAATGATAAGGAGGGCACAGTGTGATGAGAGGGACAGTAATGAGGGGCCACAGTGTGATGCAGTGTAATGATAAAGGAGGGCACAGTGTGATGAGGGACAGTAATGAGGGACAACAGTGTGATGAGAGGGACAGTAATGAGGGACCACAGTGTGATGAGAGGGACAGTAATGAGGGACCACAGTGTGAAGAGAGGGACAGTAATGAGGGACCACAGTGTGATGAGAGGGACAGTAATGAGGGACCACAGTGTGATGCAGTGTAATGATAAAGGAGAGCACAGTGTGATGAGAGGGACAGTAATGAGGGGCCACAGTGTGATGTAGTGTAATGATAAAGGAGAGCACAGTGTGATGAGAGGGACAGTAATGAGGGGCCGCAGTGTGATGTAGTGTAATAATAAAGGAGGGCACAGTGTGATGAGAGGAACAGTAATGAGGGGCCGCAGTGTGATGCAGTGTAATGATAGAGGAGAGCACAATGTGATGAGAGGGACAGTAATGAGGGGCCACAGTGTGATGCAGTGTAATGATAAAGGAGGGCACAGTGTGATGAGAGGGACAGTAATGAGGGGCCACAGTGTGATGCAGTGTAATGATAGAGGAGAGCACAGTGTGATGAGAGGGACAGTAATGAGGGGCTGCAGTGTGATGCAGTGTAATGATAGAGGAGGGCACAGTGTGAGGAGAGGGACAGTAATGAGGGGCCGCAGTGTGATGTAGTGTAATGATAAAGGAGGGCACAGTGTGATGAGAGGGACAGTAATGAGGGGCCACAGTGTGATGCAGTGTAATGATAGAGGAGAGCACAGTGTGATGAGAGGGACAGTAATGAGGGGCTGCAGTGTGATGCAGTGTAATGATAGAGGAGGGCACAGTGTGATGTAGTGTAATGATAAAGGAGAGCACAGTGTGATGAGAGGGACAGTAATGAGGGGCCGCAGTGTGATGTAGTGTAATGATAGAGGAGAGCACAGTGTGATGAGAGGGACAGTAATGAGGGGCTGCAGTGTGATGCAGTGTAATGATAGAGGAGGGCACAGTGTGCGGAGAGGGACAGTAATGAGGGACCACAGTGTGATGCAGTGTAATGATAAAGGAGGGCACAGTGTGATGAGAGGGACAGTAATGAGGGGCCACAGTGTGATGCAGTGTAATGATAAAGGAGAGCACAGTGTGATGAGAGGGACAGTAATGAGGGGCCGCAGTGTGATGTAGTTTAATGATAAAGGAGGGCACAGTGTGATGAGAGGAACAGTAATGAGGGGCCGCAGTGTGATGCAGTGTAATGATAGAGGAGAGCACAGTGTGATGAGAGGGACAGTAATGAGGGGCCACAGTGTGATGCAGTGTAATGATAGAGGAGAGCACAGTGTGATGAGAGGGACAGTAATGAGGGGCTGCAGTGTGATGCAGTGTAATGATAGAGGAGGGCACAGTGTGAGGAGAGGGACAGTAATGAGGGACCACAGTGTGATGCAGTGTAATGATAAAGGAGGGCACAGTGTGATGAGAGGGACAGTAATGAGGGACCACAGTGTGATGCAGTGTAATGATAAAGGAGGGCACAGTGTGATGAGAGGGACAGTAATGAGGGACCACAGTGTGATGCAGTGTAATGATAAAGGAGAGCACAATGTGATGAGAGGGACAGTAATGAGGGGCCGCAGTGTAATGATAAAGGAGGGCACAGTGTGATGAGAGGGACAGTAATGAGGGGCCACAGTGTGATGTAGTGTAATGATAAAGGAGGGCACAGTGTGATGACGGGGACAGTAATGAGGGGCCACAGTGTGATGCAGTGTAATGGTAAAGGAGGGCACAGTGTGATGAGAGGGACAGTAATGAGGGGCCACAGTGTGATGCAGTGTAATGATAAAGGAGAGCACAATGTGATGAGAGGGACAGTAATGAGGGGCCGCAGTGTAATGATAAAGGAGGGCACAGTGTGATGAGAGGGACAGTAATGAGGGGCCACAGTGTGATGTAGTGTAATGATAAAGGAGGGCACAGTGTGATGACGGGGACAGTAATGAGGGGCCGCAGTGTGATGCAGTGTAATGATAAAGGAGGGCACAGTGTGATGAGAGGGACAGTGATGAGGGACCACAGTGTGATGCAGTGTAATGATAAAGGAGGGCACAGTGTGATGAGAGGGACAGTAATGAGGGGCTGCAGTGTGATGCAGTGTAATGATAAAGGAGAGCACAATGTGATGAGAGGGACAGTAATGAGGGGCCGCAGTGTGATGCAGTGTAACGATAAAGGAGGGCACAGTGTGATGAGAGGGACAGTAATGAGGGACCACAGTGTAATGCAGTGTAATGATAAAGGAGAGCACAGTGTGATGACGGGGACAGTAATGAGGGGCCGCAGTGTGATGCAGTGTAATGATAAAGGAGGGCACAGTGTGATGAGAGGGACAGTGATGAGGGACCACAGTGTGATGCAGTGTAATGATAAAGGAGGGCACAGTGTGATGAGAGGGACAGTAATGAGGGGCCGCAGTGTAATGATAAAGGAGGGCACAGTGTGATGAGAGGGACAGTAATGAGGGGCTGCAGTGTGATGCAGTGTAATGATAAAGGAGAGCACAATGTGATGAGAGGGACAGTAATGAGGGGCCGCAGTGTGATGCAGTGTAACGATAAAGGAGGGCACAGTGTGATGAGAGGGACAGTAATGAGGGGCCACAGTGTGATGTAGTGTAATGATAAAGGAGAGCACAGTGTGATGACGGGGACAGTAATGAGGGGCCGCAGTGTGATGCAGTGTAATGATAAAGGAGGGCACAGTGTGATGACGGGGACAGTAATGAGGGGCCGCAGTGTGATGCAGTGTAATGATAAAGGAGGGCACAGTGTGATGAGAGGGACAGTAATGAGGGGCCGCAGTGTGATGCAGTGTAATAGTAAAGGAGAGCACAGTGTGATGAGAGGGACAGTAATGAGGGGCCGCAGTGTGATGCAGTGTAATGATAAAGGAGAGCACAGTGTGATGAGAGGGACAGTAATGAGGGGCCACAGTGTGATGCAGTGTAATGATAAAGGAGAGCACAGTGTGATGAGAGGGACAGTAATGAGGGGCCGCAGTGTGATGTAGTGTAATGATAAAGGAGGGCACAGTGTGATGAGAGGAACAGTAATGAGGGGCCGCAGTGTGATGCAGTGTAATGATAGAGGAGAGCACAGTGTGATGAGAGGGACAGTAATGAGGGGCCACAGTGTGATGCAGTGTAATGATAGAGGAGAGCACAGTGTGATGAGAGGGACAGTAATGAGGGGCTGCAGTGTGATGCAGTGTAATGATAGAGGAGGGCACAGTGTGAGGAGAGGGACAGTAATGAGGGACCACAGTGTGATGCAGTGTAATCATAAAGGAGGGCACAGTGTGATTAGAGGGACAGTAATGAGGGACCACAGTGTGATGCAGTGTAATGGTAAAGGAGGGCACAGTGTGATGAGAGGGACAGTAATGAGGGGCCACAGTGTGATGCAGTGTAATGATAAAGGAGAGCACAATGTGATGAGAGGGACAGTAATGAGGGGCCGCAGTGTAATGATAAAGGAGGGCACAGTGTGATGAGAGGGACAGTAATGAGGGGCCACAGTGTGATGTAGTGTAATGATAAAGGAGGGCACAGTGTGATGACGGGGACAGTAATGAGGGGCCGCAGTGTGATGCAGTGTAATGATAAAGGAGGGCACAGTGTGATGAGAGGGACAGTGATGAGGGACCACAGTGTGATGCAGTGTAATGATAAAGGAGGGCACAGTGTGATGAGAGGGACAGTAATGAGGGGCTGCAGTGTGATGCAGTGTAATGATAAAGGAGAGCACAATGTGATGAGAGGGACAGTAATAAGGGGCCGCAGTGTGATGCAGTGTAACGATAAAGGAGGGCACAGTGTGATGAGAGGGACAGTAATGAGGGACCACAGTGTAATGCTGTGTAATGATAAAGGAGAGCACAGTGTGATGACGGGGACAGTAATGAGGGGCCGCAGTGTTATGCAGTGTAATGATAAAGGAGAGCACAGTGTGATGAGAGGGGCAGTAATGAGGGGCCGCAGTGTGATGCAGTGTAATGATAAAGGAGGGCACAGTGTGATGAGAGGGACAGTGATGAGGGACCACAGTGTGATGCAGTGTAATGATAAAGGAGGGCACAGTGTGATGAGAGGGACAGTAATGAGGGGCCGCAGTGTAATGATAAAGGAGGGCACAGTGTGATGAGAGGGACAGTAATGAGGGGCTGCAGTGTGATGCAGTGTAATGATAAAGGAGAGCACAATGTGATGAGAGGGACAGTAATGAGGGGCCGCAGTGTGATGCAGTGTAACGATAAAGGAGGGCACAGTGTGATGAGAGGGACAGTAATGAGGGGCCACAGTGTGATGTAGTGTAATGATAAAGGAGAGCACAGTGTGATGACGGGGACAGTAATGAGGGGCCGCAGTGTGATGCAGTGTAATAGTAAAGGAGAGCACAGTGTGATGAGAGGGACAGTAATGAGGGGCCGCAGTGTGATGCAGTGTAATGATAAAGGAGAGCACAGTGTGATGAGAGGGACAGTAATGAGGGGCCACAGTGTGATGCAGTGTAATGATAAAGGAGGGCACAGTGTGATGAGATGGACAATAATGAGGGGCTGCATGGTGATGCAGGAGGAGCAGCGTGATGTGTGGTGGCACATAGTTTACTCTTCTACTTAACTATAGGAGTATATGCTATGCTAAAAATATAGTGCTATGGATTGTTTCAGGGAGGGAGGGAGGGGTGGGGCCCAAACAAATATTTTGCCTAAGGCCCCATGAGGTCTAAATCCGGCTCTGTACAGGAGGCATGTGTGGTATGCAGATGAAGGGGACCTGTTTGCCCAGGGGGGGCTCATATTTGTAAGATCCACGAATCTTCTTGCTTGCTTGAAGAAAAATAAAAAAAGGAGGAGCCGCCGCAAACAGCTCCTACTGTGTAGGAGCTCCGATACGCAATGAGCTTAGCTAGGTCTATTTACAGTATTAGGTGAGTTTCCCACCTGGTGGGAAAATTCCCTAATACTATAAATAAACCTAATGCAATGAACTAAGTTTATTGCGTATCAGAGCTTCTACAAAGTAGGAGCTCCGATAGGCAATGAGCTTAGCTCATTGCGGTTGTTCTATTTATAGTATTAGAGGATTTTCCCACCAGCGTGGGAAACTCACCTAATACTGTAAATAGACCTAGCGCAAGCTCATTGCGTTTCAGAGCTCCTACTAGGTAGGAGCTGTTTACGGCGGCTCCTCCCTTTTTTATTTTTCTTCAAGCAAGCAAGAAGAATTGTGGATCTTACAAATATGGGCCCCCCTTGGGCGAAGAACTCAAGACTTCAAGCAACAATGGGCCCCCCCTGGGCAGAAGAAGTAAATAGATTACAAGCATGTACATTTGGAAATACAAATTTATTTTGGACAATTACAAGCATGGACATTTGGAAATAGAAATTTATTTTGGACAATTACAAGCATGGACATTTGGAAGTACAAATTTCTTTGGGACAGGGGCAAGCCGGACTTTTGGAAGTACAAATTTCTTTGGGACAGGGGCAAGCTGGACTTGGGATACAAATTTATTTTGGACATTAGTGACAGTCATTTTTGGATTGAAAGCTGCTGACAAGAGAAGAAAACTTTATTGGTGAGTATAGGGTATTTATTATTTTTAATAAAATTATGTGGTGTAAATGAGGGTATTTACTGTATTTATTGTGGGTTTATTATTTTTAATAAAGGTTAGTGGTTTTAACGAGGGTGTTGTGAATTTGTAAATATTTTGTTTTGTGGAACTACAGGTTCCAGCCAGCTGTGGGTGTCAGGGCATGTTGGCACTTGTGGTTCTCCACAAGTTATAGGGACATGTGGGTGTCCCTACTGGGGGGGCCCGCTCATTTTTTTCGGCGGACCCCATTCCCTAGGGAATCCAACCCAGCGCTGAACAGTCGGGGGTTGGTTAGTCATTATGGCAGGGACACCCCTGCCGATTGGTGTCCCCCTGCTATAGTGCCTCCAACTCCGGCTGGTTTGCCTAGTGCTGGTTCCATGAAAATCGGGGGGACACAATGCAAATTTTTCCCCCGATTTTCATGGAACCAGCAGTAGTCTGGCAGCACTAGGGTTAAGACTAAATAGAGGGGGAACACCACGCTTTTTTTTTTTTAACTTTGATCTATTCTTTACAGTTTTTACAGTTGCCGGAGCTCTGGCAGCTGTATGACAGGCAGTGTAGCAGTGATGTGTTTATACAACTCGCTGCTACAACACAGGAGAGTTAGCTAACACAGGAGTGTTTTACATTGCAGCAAATCGCCAGAGATGACCAGCGATTTTGAAGATCAGGGTCAAAATCGCAGCTTGATACATTTCAGAAAATTGTAACTAAAATCGCGGGTTATCACCTGCGATTTGCAGCGATTTTAACATGCTGAATAAAATCGCACCTTTATACATTTACCCCCAGGTGGTTGTTTTTGATTAACCCTTTGTCACACAAACGTCACGCAGGCTCAGGTGAGGGCTGTTTGTGACAGTCTTCATCACATTCCACCTCCCCACTGTCTGTTGGAAGCGTTATACTATCCTCTTTGAACATTGTTTTCGTGGAACGTGGACGGTCTCAATCATCCGGTCAACCTGAAAAAGGTCCAAACTCACCTTAAAGGTTTACAGCCTCACATTGTGTTCCTTCAAGAAACTCACTGGGAAACAACGGAACGAGGAACATTACGAGACTTCTGGATAGGGGAATGCATTTATGCCCCATATGTTAATAAAAAAGAGGAACTGCTATTTTGTTTAATAAATCACTCCTCTATACTATTCATCAGAAATGTATCGATCCTGAGGGTAGAGGTGTCATAGTAGATGAACAGGACAACAAGACAAAGGCATTCGCTTCATGCAGGAAGTGGATTTTCTTAAACTCTCACCAGAGGAGCGACTGGCTTTAACTCAGACGTGTCAAACTCACGGCCCACATGCGGCCAAAATGCAAATATTTTGTGGTCCCGCATTACTATGGAAAAGCAAGTGGAATATGGCCTGTGTTTTATTTTATTCGGTTAAATGGTTTAAAAGTTCTCTGAATTCGACAGTACAGTTTGCTTGTGAGTTTAGTCAACCTTCCCCAGCAGTGTCACGTGCGCGCGCCGATTCCGCTCGTCTCCCTCCTCCCACCCTGTATGTTGTTGCGCGCAGTCAGAACAGTACGCTTACGTAATTCAAGCAAACTGCCTGGTACTTGGTAATCTGTGAATGTTTGTGCTCAAAACATTATCATTATTTGTTTGGTAAGTTGGTGTCCAAGTACATTTATATGAGTTTGTCTATTGTTTATCAAATGTATTACCCGTTTGTGCTGACGATGGTTATTTATTTATTTTTAGTTTTCTTGCGGCCCACACTATCTTAGACTTTGATTATTTGTCCTAATTGGAGTTTTGAGTTTAACATGCCTGCTTTAGATGAACCGATCATGGAACAAGAAATCAATAATGCCATTAAATTGCTACCTAATGGCAAAACTCTCCTGATGGCTTTGGAGCAGAAGATTTAAAGGCTTTGAGAGAGGAACTTGTCTCCATGTTGACGATTCTGTATGATCATATTCTCTCCTCTGGTGAAACTCCACAGCGATTCAATGAAGCCAGAACTATTGTCTTGCCAAAACCTGATAGGGATCCCATCTCAGTCAACACTTACTGGCCAACATCTCCCCTTAACCTGGATTTCAAGCTTCTTACCAAATTAATGGCAAATAGATTACAGACCATTATGTCTTGTCTGATCTCTCCTACTCAGCTGGGATTTCTTGAACATGGGCCATCGGTTAGGGGAATCCGCACAGCCCTTACGGCAATCACAGCCACCACCCAATTCAAACATAAATATAATTTACTTGTAAATCTTGATGCTGAAAAGGTCCCATCTGACTTGACTTTTAAAATTTCAACACTTTGACCCCATATTTCAAAAACTTGGGAACACCATATACAATGACCCTCATGAACATGCCACAGTAAATGTTGTCAAATTCACCTCTTTCCCCTTGGGGAGAGAAAAAAGGCAGGGATGTCCCCTTTCCCCACTTCTCTTCAACCTAGCCTTAGACCCGTTCCTGCACCACTTGTTTCAGGGAACTGATTTTTAGGGCATCACGATCGGCAATTGTGGAGTTAAAATAGTTGCTTTTGGGGACGATATACTCCTCTTCATCTCAAATCCGAAATGGTCTATCCCCTTATTCTCAAGTTTATTGACAGATTTGCTAGTTTTGCCAGATTTACGATAAATTTGGATAAACCTGAACCTTTGGCAATATTTGGGCAGGTAAGATTGGGGTAGTAATCCACCTTGCCTTCCCACTGGGCCTCTAAATACATCTATCACAGATCTCACCTGCTATTCTGTCTTGGATTACTGATATAATGGTTTCCCTTTACTACCGCTACCATTTGGTGTGCTCAGCGTTCCTTTCTGAGTACATTGGATGGTAGCTGCTGAGCATGGGCAAGCCCAGCACTTTCAAACCTCCCCTGGATTCAATAACGCACTTCTACCTTCTGTTGTCCTTCAGGTCTCACCCCCTGTGAGGACGCTGTTCTCTCTGACTCCTGTCATCTTCTATTGGTATCGCTTGTACTCATGATACCATTTCCACGATCAAGATCTGTGGAAAACCTGCAGCACATTGCGCATCATCGTTGAACCTGTTTCCAAGCGATACTGTCCATCAGGAATTCAGCACTTCAGTTACCTGCAGCTGTCACTTCTCGATTATACTCGTGTTACCTGTTCCACGATCAAGATCTGTGGCTAATCTGCAGAGCATCGTGTATCATCATCAATCCTTTTTCTAGACTATCCACCAGGATCTCAGCGCTCTAGTGCTCTGCAGCTCATCGCCTCTTCCTCTAGTTTGGGTCATCCACCTCTCAACCATGGTTGTGGCCTGCTCCTCAGAGCACTGCACATCAGCATCAATCCTGTGCTCTATTTCCTAATAGGATCTCCATGCTCCAGTGCTCTGTTGCCATTCCATCTCGTTCCTCAGATCCATCTATGTACTTACCTTCCAGCCCAGCCTCTCGTCTCATCTGTGTCCGGGTCGTCCTACCATGCTCTGTGCCTCCTAGAGGGCCGCGACTTGCGGTTAAACAGCAGTCATGCCCCTATCCGCTTGCGGGGATCTCTGGTGAATACCTCTCTTCCCGTTAGGCACCTCTTGGAGGTTAGTCATCACCTGAGCAGGGTTCGAGGTCTATTCTAACATCTGACACCGTGACAACATCACATTTTTGGGCATTGCTGTTCCATCTCATCCTTCCGACCTTTATACTTATAATGTTAAACCTATCATGAAACACATACGAGATGAGCTTGACATGTGGCACAACTTGAACATTAATCTACTGGGCCGCTGCAACTTGATAAAAATGTCCTGTTTCACCAAACTTTTGTACGTTATGCAGAGGACTCCCCCACTCTTCAAGAAGGTGGACCTGCACAAATGAAATGCTTGCATCACACGTATTGTGTGGCACTCAAAAAGGGCGATAATCAGTCTTTTTAAGTTGCATGGGCCGGTATCAGTTTGCACAATCTTAAGCATTACAATATTGCCTGCCTATTACATCACGCTATTGATTGGATCGGAGGTCATAGCCTATACTCTGACATCTTACTAGATACTCAGTTGTGTGCTACACTATCTCTTAACTATGTACTCCATGCGCCCCTTGAACACATTATGCAGTCCCACCTCTCTTGCACCCCATTCTTTACATTAATTATTTCCAACACTGTCAGGTGAGTCCCAGGTCTCCCGTGGCTGCTAGTGCTTGGGAAAGACTTGCCTTTAAAAGCTGTGTGCAGGTAAGCCCAGATAAATAAAAAAAAAAAGTGGTGGTAGTCATTAAACTGAAGGCTAATATTCCGACACTAGTTATGCCTATAGGGTAAGCACGACTCACCTAATTTCTGACTTGAAATTAGACTTTTGCATTCCTCCCAACATTTAGAAACCCAAAAGAGAGACAACATAAGCTCTGCCCCCGGTCCACCCAAACACTGTCCACAAATGGCATATTTCCATAAAGCTCCACCGACTTTGATGCTAAACCCCACCCATTTTGCGGTCTGCAAATTGGGTTGTCCCGCCCAAATCAGGACAGTTGGGAGGCATGTCTAAGGGTACATGGGTATAAGGAGTAGAGAATATTTTTAGATGGGGTACAGGGAGATATAGCAGGAGTGGGATACATTAGGGGGATATAATAGGGGTACAAGGGTATGTAGAAGTGGGTGGGGTACATTAGGGATACAGGACATATTTATTAGTAGTATAGGGGGATATAATTGGGATACAGGGGTATAGAGCATGGGATACAGTAAGAGTACAGAATATGTTTAGTAGGGGTACAAGGGGAAATAGCAGGGGTGGGATAGATTAGGTGTACAGAATATATTTAGATGGGGTACAGGGGGAAATAGCAGGGGTGGGATAGATTAGGTGTACAGAATATATTTAGATGGGGTACAGGGGGATATAGCAGGGGATGGGATACATTGGGGGTACAGGCAGCAAGCAGGGGTCCCTGTGCAACTGGGTCAGGACTACATCTCCCGGCATGCTGTGTGGCATGGGCCGGAAGTGGCACTGAGTGGTGGGTGGGCAGGCGGTCCAGTGAGAGCGCTGGGTGTTGGAGGGTGCAGCAGCAGTGACAATACAGCAAGATGGTGCTATGGTGTGGTGAGTGCCAGGCCCGGGGGGAGAGGGGCAGTTGGGGTGGGTGGGGGGCTTATCGGAACAAGCTGTAAGGTGGACAGGACAGCGGGAAAGTCCACTGAAATCTGGAGTGCTGGGAAGTAGTAAGTTAGGAGGAGGAATGCTGGACTGGAGTCCGTGCTGAGATCAATGCCTGGAATCTGGACCTGATGGACTGGAACCTGGACTACGGAACAGGGGGGACCTGAACCCACAACCAGAGACTCAGTACCTCCAAGAACGCAGAGACTCAGGCAAATATAGTACCACAACTAGAACTGGGAAAACTCAGATACAGAGGATATACAGGGGTGGCAACCTCCTGAACAGACTGGAACTGGCCCTGGACAACTCAGAACCTGGCTTAGGCCTAGAACTGGAAGTCAGTACCCAGAGACACAGAAATGGCTCCAGAAGGTGAATGACTCAGAACAACAACCTACTACCCCAGATAGCCAGTAGAAGAGACAGGAATAGATTGATGAGAGGAGGATCCACACAGAAGATAATAGCTGGAATCTGTACACAAGCAGTTGGAATGAAGGTGAATCCACACGAGGAATAACTAACCAAAGTATTTATTTCAGCAGGCAGAATGAAGCTGAATTCACATGAAGGGTTAATGGTTTGCAGTTCATATAACAGCCAAAGAGTGAAGCTAAACTCACTGAGGGTTAATGGTTTGCAGCTTATATAACAGCCAAAGAGTGAAGCTAAACTCACTCAGAGGGTTAATGGTTTGCAGCTTATATAACAGCATACACGATGAAGCTGAACTCACTCAGAGAGTTAAATTCATAAAGCAGAAATTCATAAAACAGTAAACAGGATGAAGCTGAATTCACACAAATGATAATAGTTGGGATCTGTATACAGCAGACAGGCATTAAGCAGCAAACAACAGCAACTGTGTGGAACCAGAAACTAGGAAAGTGTTGCACTGGCAATTTGCTGAGTGTAGGAGGAGACTCTTATAGTCTGCAGAGGAAGCCAATTAGAGGATGAGATCAGGTGTTCAGACTCAGCAGGATGTTTAGCATATGTCTCACCCAAGATGGCAGCCTCCAGTACTGCAGACAGAAGTCACACTAGTCCCAGGATAGATTGCTGCATTCGACAAGGAGGGAGATGTACGATCATATGGTACCGCCGAGTGGTGTACACAGGGCTAAGACCCCGATTCGTGACACCAGAGTTACGACCATTAATTAAAATGAAGGACAGTAGTGGATCCAGGGAGAAAAAGGACTACAATATTGGGGCAGGAGAGATTTTCCTGATTGGCGGTTGCTTCATGTAGATCAATTTCAAATATAAGAGAGGGATCGCAGGAGATCCAAATAGGTTGAACTTGATGGACTGGTGTCTTTTTTCACCCTCATCAAGTATGTCACTATGTGTAAAACAAGACACCGAGACCTCCAGACTACAATACATGATGGATCCGGGGGTAGTAACAGCTCAGTGCTGCACACAGTGATCAGTGCACTGGTAGTGAGTGTGTCCATGAGTGTAGGACAGATCCATGTGTGTGTGACATCACCGGGTC
The DNA here is from genome assembly GCF_038048845.1 of Mixophyes fleayi. Classification (NCBI taxonomy): domain Eukaryota; kingdom Metazoa; phylum Chordata; class Amphibia; order Anura; family Limnodynastidae; genus Mixophyes; species Mixophyes fleayi. Next base: position 5,044,682 of record NC_134405.1, read on the forward strand.
ATGTGGTTACAGCAGTCACATGGTACACAGTCACTGTGACATCACCGGGTCATGTGGTTACAGCAGTCACATGGTACACAGTGCAGGAGGCAGATAATAGGTAAGAAGGGGGATGTGATGGGGACGTGTGAGTACAGCTGCTGGGCAGAGGGGTGTAATAGAAGTAGCACAATGCTGTCCTCAGTATTATTGTGTTACTGACATTAGTGACACGTGTACATGGGCAGACTGCCAGGGGACCTTTACATACTTCTCTAGGGTGTTGTCCCTGCTGACTGCACATGTCAGGAAGATAAGTTGTTGGAATGTGCCAAATAGACAATGGATTTACTTATGATTATAAATATTACCTGTGTTTGACTTTCATAACCATTTATATCTGTGAATCTGATTGTCACCAGGAACAGGGGACATGTCACTGAAGCATGTGCACAGAGGGTACATTTGTGTGTGTGTGTGTGTGTGTGTGTGTGTGTAAATCATGGTCATTGATGGTCCTGATTAACGGGATATGTGTTCCTCTCTTTCCCCAGCCGTTCTGTGATCTTGGTCTATTTCCTCCAGGCTGAAAACTGCTAAACTCCAAGGAGCAACTGTCTGACTCAGGTAAATGTACACATAGGAGTTATATACATATATACAGTGCATGACTGATGCTGGTACATACATACTGCACCCCACCACTGCCTGCCAGGTCATACATACATACTGCACCCCACCACTGCCTGCCAGATCATACATACATACATACATACTGCACCCCACCACTGCCTGCCAGGTCATACATACATACTGCACCCCACCACTGCCTGCCAGGTCATACATACATACTGCACCCCACCACTGCCTGCCAGATCATACATACATACATACTGCACCCCACCACTGCCTGCCAGATCATACATATATACTGCACCCCACCACTGCCTGCCAGATCATACATACATACTGCACCCCACCACTGCCTGTCAGATCATACATACATACTGCAGCCCACCACTGCCTGCCAGATCATACATACATACTGCACCCCACCACTGCCTGCCAGATCATACATACATCCTGCACCCCACCACTGTCTGTCAGATCATACATACATACTGCAGCCCACCACTGCCTGCCAGGTCATACATACTGCACCCCACCAATGCCTGCCAGATCATACATACATACATACTGCAGCCCACCACTGCCTGGCAGATCATACATACATACATACATACTGCACCCCACCACTGCCTGGCAGACTATACATACATACTGCACCCCACCACTGCCTGCCAGATCATACATACATCCTGCACCCCACCACTGCCTGGCAGATCATACATACATACTGCACCCCACCACTGCCTGGCAGATCATACATACATACTGCAGCCCACCACTGCCTGGCAGATCATACATACATACTGCAGCCCACCACTGCCTGGCAGATCATACATACATACTGCACCCCACCACTGCCTGGCAGATCATACATACATACTGCACCCCACCACTGCCTGCCAGATCATACATACATACTGCATCACTCAATATTTCACATTTGATAAGGTTGTGTGTAGAGATGGTCACTGACCCCGTGTTTTGGTGTTGGTTTTGGATCTGGATTACCTTCGGGTTTTGGTTTTGTTTTGTTTGGTTTTGTTTTGCAATTTTGTTTAAAAATCAATTTTTTTGGGCCTAAATTAACCTAATTTAGTGCTTCACCTGTTTCTTGGATAAGTAAGGTAATTCTAAAGCTAATAAATTAGGAAAAAAACAGTTTAATCCCTTGTAGGCCGTCCTTAATTCTGCACACAAACCTGATTGTCTTCCTCTCCATGTTAGCCTATTGTCAATGCAGCCATCATCTGCATCAGCCCCCCCCTCCCCCTCCACTTGTAGTTAAATAGAAAAGAAGCAGCCTGCATAGACTGTACAATATGAAACGAAATGGACAAAGGTAGTTTGGTGGCTGTCTCTATAGGCCCCCCTCCACTTGTAGCAAAATAGTAAAAAATTCAGCCGGTATAGACTGTACAATAAAATAGAAATGGACAAAGGCAGTTTTGGTGTCTGTCTGTGTATGACACCCTACCCTTATCGTGAAATTGACAAAACAGCAGCCTTTCAAGACTGTACGTGATATAGAAATGCCCCAAGTCCATTTCCTATTTGGTGGTAGATTACACCCTACACTTACATTGAAAGTTTTAAAATGATGTTATCATCATCATTTTCAGCTTCATCCTCACCCTCATCAGTGTGTACATCATCATCACAGACTATTAATTCATCTCCGCTTGAATCCGCCATTAAAGAACCGTCAGTGCTTGGATGTCTTTAATGGTAAACGCCATCCTCGTGGAAGATGTAGTTCATTTTTATGAACATCATTTTCTCCACATTTTTTGGAAGTAACCTCTTACGTCGATCACTGACTAGGTTCCCTGCTGTGCTGAATATTCGTTCAGAGTACACACTGGAGGGTGGGCAGCTTAGGTATTGCAAAGCAAGTTTGTACATGAGTTTCCAAATGGCCTGCTTTTCTTCCCAGTAAGGAAAGGGACTGTCTGACATTTCCATATCAGTCCCCTCTTGAAAATAATCCTCCACTATCCTTTGCATGTTTATACTCGGATTGGATGGAGTTATGGGCAAGGTCACACATTTTTTTTTGAAAAATCCTTCAAACCAGCCCAGATGTTAAACTGTTCTGGTCTGCCCTCTGCGTCTTCCCTGCTTCTTTATGGAAAATTTTATTTTTTAAGAGCAGCAGCTGCTTGAGTAACTGAAGGAGGACACGTCGTCAAGCCAAGGCCCAGTTCAGCGGCCAACTTGCTGAGCAATAGCTCCTTGCAAAAGTTCACATCTCGCTCATTTTGAAGCAAAGACTCAATGTAGGTCATAAACCTTGGATCAAGCACAGTGGCCAAAACATAGTGATCCGAGTTCAAGATTTTAATTACTCGAGGATCATTGTGAAGCGAATTAAGTACTTGATCTACAAGGCCAACATACTTTGCGGAATGACTTGGCTCAAACTAGCAGAGTCTGCACTCACTTCATATGTCACAACTTCAAATGGTTTCAACACCTTGCGCAGCACAGAAAGGATTTCCCACTATGCAAGAGTGAAATACATCCCCCCTCCTTTCCCAATGTCATGGCTTGTGCAATACGATTGGATGGCTTTGCGCTGTTCCTCCATCCTCTGAAGCATGTACAGGGTGGAATTCCACCTAGTTACCACCTCTTGCTTAAGTTGGTGGCAGGGCAAGTTAAACCGTTCTTGGAGCTGCTACAATCTCCTACATGCTGTGACTGAATGCCTGAAATGGCCTGAAATCTTACGGGCCACCGAAAGCATCTCCGGCACTTACGGTTATTTCGTAGGAAGCTCTGCACCACCAAGTTGATGGTGTGAGCAAAACAGGGAATGTGTTGGAAATAACCCAGCTGTAATGCTCGCACTATATTGCTGCTGTTATCAGAAATGACATACCCTGGGGAGAGTCCAAGTGGTATAAGCCATGTATCAATCACATCTCTTAGTTTTTGTAACAAATTGTCAGCCGTATGCCTGTTAGTGAAGCCTGTGATACAAAGAGTGGCCTGCCTGTGACAAATGTTACGTAGTGGTGTACATGCTGCTGCTGTTCCTGCTGGTTAAGGGGAATGACCAACCCAGTGCGCTGTCAGTCATATAGTCCTTGGTTTGCCCACTTCCATTTGTCCACATATCTGTGGTTAAGTGGACAGTGGGCAGAATGGCATTTTTCAGCCTAATCTCTACATTTTTACACACTTTTTCGTATAGTTGTGGAATAGCTTTACGGGAAAAATGGTGTCGCGATGGAATTTTGTAACGGGGACATGAAACCTCAGTGTGTTTATTGTGGAGATTGGACGCAGATCTAACACTAACATTGCAGCCATGGCGTCTGTGATTCGCTTGGCGACTGGGTGACTGCTGTCATATTTTCTTCCCGTAGCAAATGATTGTTTCACAGTAATTTGTTGACATGTAGGACTGCTCTTTTTCTTAGCCTTCCTCTGGGCTGACGATTCACCCCCAGCAGCAGCAACAGTGGGACTTACGCTTTCTTCAGAGGAATCAATAATAGTGCAGGAGTCATCCAGCCTTAATAATTGGGATGCAGGGCTAACTCCGAGCGCTACTGAGGATATTGATGAGGATGGTGTGGTGGGTGTATTTTTTAGCCGTCGGGATGTCGGTGACCGGAGGGTCTTAGCTGATGATGGAGTGCTTGTAATTTTTTTGGAAGAACTTTCAGCTTTTCCCAAAACTTTGCCATGAACTCTCATCAAATGGCGTAACATAGACGAGGTTCCAAGATCGTTAAGGTCCCTCCCTTGACTGACTGTGGCTTGACATACACTACAAATGGCTATACAACTGTTGTCAGGATTTGGGTAGAAATAATTCCACACATAAGAAGTGGATTTTTTGTTTTATGCCCAGGCATGACAATGGCCTTTTTCTTGTCCCGTGCCAGAACTGCTGCCACTGGTGCAGGACTTACACTAACAACCTCATCCTCATCAACATCCTCATTAGCGCCCTCGTCGCCTACAAAAATCTCCCCCTCATCCTCTTCTAATTCCAAAGTGGCATCCTCAATTTGTGTATCACCGTACAAGAAGATGGCTCAGTAACATTTTTTGATCTGCCACTAATAGAGAAAGGCGAAGGCCTCATTCTTTCTTTGCCACTGCGTGTGTAGCATGGCATGTTGGCAATTTGTTTTTTATCGTCAGTTAACTTTTCCTCAGTTACACTTCTTTTTTACTTCAACGCAGTAGAACATTTTTTTGGGTGTGTTTTTTTAAAAAGACTATGTACTTTTTCATAGGCTTTACCAGATGGCATACTGGGAACACTACCATCAGGACTGGTGCCAGCACCTGCTTGCTGATCCTATTCATATGTGGACTGCTTTGAATCCATTTTAATGAGCCCAAAGCACTTGTAGTGCAAAATATTAAATATATAGTGCTGCTAGATAATACTTTCTGCAGCCAGAAAAATTGTGGTTTCACACTGGGGAATATGGGACACCCCAAAGCACTTGTAGTGCAAAATATTCAAACAAATGCCGCCTCCTATCCTCCTCTCTTCCTGCTATAACAATTGCTAGAAGAATTTCAATAATAATTGCAAGAATAATGTATACAATAATTTCTCTCTCCCTGCTCTAATGCTGCCTGCGACCTAACCCTGCTCTCTCCCTTTGTCAAATGGCGATGGATTGCTGTGGAGACGGGTATTTATGCATTTCAAATATTGTGAGAACCGAGCTCCGAGATCCGACAACGTCCCAATGACGTTTTGCCTCGATTTAGATTCCGAAACGGGCGGGAGAGTACTGAGCCTGCTCGGCTCGGTACTCGGATAGGTGAAGTTCGGTTCCCGGGAAACCGAGCCCGCCCCTCTCTAGTTTTGTGTATTCATGGTAGAATTTAAGAGAAAAGTTCATGGGCATATGGGATGGCACATGACAGAAAAGATGTCAGGCGTATTTGGTGACATGTAAAGAAAAGCTGATGAGAATGGGGTGTCATGCGAAAGAGACTGGTACACAGGAGGGGACATGAGAAAACAGCTGGTGGACTTGGCGGTGGCATGCGTGCATATGATCACACAGCTCCTGGCACTGGGGTATGTGTGAGAAATAGACATGCACTGGAAATGGAGGGTGCTAGGTTTAGAGGAAATCTGATGAAAAATGATATTATCAAAACGGTAGTGGATAGGTGGGATAGACATCCAGCATAGGTGGTAGATGTTTATATAAGAGAGCAACTTAAACACTCTTATTTTTTAGGGATTAAAAAAATAGATTGGTCAATTTGTTCTTATGACGTCAAATTTCTGTGTCCAGGTTTCTGAATTTGGTATTATACATTTTTTAACTTTACAAAAAGCAATGAAATTACGACGATTAAGCCAGAAACCTTAATGGACGTGTTCCTTGCGCAGTACAGACATGATATGTCATCACATCCTGTGGTTATCTGCAGATTCAGCACTATCATGGAGTCAGATTGCTGTCACTCACACAATACAGACATGGTATGTCATCACATCCTGTGGTTAACTGCAGATTCAGCACTATCATGGAGTCAGATTGCTGTCACTCACACAATACAGACATGGTATGTCATCACATCCTGTGGTTAGCTGCAGATTCAGCACTATCATGGAGTCAGATTGCTGTCACTCACACAATACAGACATGGTATGTCATCACATCCTGTGGTTAGCTGCAGATTCAGCACTATCATGGAGTCAGATTGCTGTCACTCACACAATACAGACATGGTATGTCATCACATCCTGTGGTTAGCTGCAGATTCAGCACTATCATGGAGTGAGATTGCTGTCACTCACACAATACAGACATGGTATGTCATCACATCCTGTGGTTAGCTGCAGATTCAGCACTTTTAATGAAGTCAGATTGCTGTCACTCACACAATGGTGGAGCTGCTAATTCACATATATGTGTCTTTTTGGAGTTTGAGTGGATGAGTTTCTGTTGTTTTCTTACATTTTAGATGGTGTGTAAGTGTAAGGAACCTTAATCGGACGTGTTAAACCACAAGTTTTTCTTTTCTTCAGAATATAAATATAAAACTAATCTGTCCCATTTTAAAGATAGGGAATTTCATAGTGTTGCACATGTCAGATAGAAGTGCGAGCTGGGTGTACTCTGTGTGGCTTCACTTTAGAGGAAAAGTATGGCTGACTTTTCCCCACATGAACATTCTCTTATGTCAACTAGAGAGGAATTAGACATATTTGCTGGCTACATGGTGGCTGGTTTGTGTTTTGTGGCTGGGGGGGCACACTATACCACTATTAGCCCTGGCATCGCTCTTATTACAGAGTTTATTCTATCCAAGCAGTATCATAGGCGGCTGTTATGGAATCTATATTAAACTTCCCGCCCCCTCTGTGACATCATTTAATTTATTCACTTCACTGAGCTGGGGGTGGGAAATGAAGAACGTGCTTCTGTAATCTGGTCCTGGGTCTGATCACACAGCTGTGATCTGTGCATGAAAACGGAGCAGAACAGGTGTAATGAAAATGTACCTGACTTATAAATGTAAATATGTCACTTTACTAATAGTTTTAATGTTTTTCAGCTACCCCATGACTCCATTCTTACCAATATAAATAGTAATCTGACGCACATATATTGTATGCAGCGCCATTTTCTAGAATATAATATAAAAACTCCAAACTACTTAGATCTGCTGTCATAGAATAATCCATTAATCTCTAAAACGTTTGTGCAATATGAAAAGCACAGTCCAACTCGCAGTTCAAATGAGCCTGAGAACATTGGGACATTGAAATAAATTCACACCAGAATAAAATACATATATAAAAATGACAAATACACAATTAATTTATTTGTTTTTATTGTTTTGTGAAGATACAGTGATTTTGCCTGGGCATATGTGAGAGAGAGGAGCAGCCTGATCTGTGTCCACCTGTCACATTGTTGAGAGTGGGGAGCAGAAATCACTGAGAGGGACTGCACACAGGACGAGAGATCCCACCGACCACTTTTCCCCGGTGAGTGCTTCTGTTATTCTTCCTGCACTGCTCACTGATACAATCCTCAATCTACCTGCTTGCTATTTCTCGGGTCTCTGTGACAGCTGATTGGCAGCAGGCAAAACACTTCCCACATTCAGAGCAAATATGTAGCTTCTCTGTTTGCTATGAGTTCTCTGGTAGCAATGTCTCTGCCATTGATCTCTCCTCTTCACTCTGGCAGGTACAATAGTACAAGCACTTCTGTCAATTGTCAGCCTGATTCCTCCAGTAACCCTATTTCCTTTGGGAGTTGGTAGCAGACTCCTCTTACCATCTTGAGTAGCACTGTAATGCTGAAGGTGTGGGGGAGCTGGCCTCAGCCTATAGAGATTTGCTCCTTCTCCCTCTCTGCCTGCCATCTGTACTGTCCCCCCAATCTTCAGAGGCTGTGGGTTTCAGTTTCTGACTCTAGGTTCTCACCTCCCTTTTTCCCACCAGTTTTCTTGTATAATATTATAATATATACTGACACCTGGCTACCCTGAACAGTGATCTGAACTGGTACATTGAGCTACTGCTTGGATCTGTTCAGAAAATATTGCAGATGGAACAGGGACAGTCAGACGCCTGCTGAAGGGTGAGTGTGCCACCCTTGGGTGGCAGGAAATGGTGATCAGCGGCCTAGGAAGTGTATCCAGAGCAAGTTGTGCAGCAGAGGGGAGATGTTTTCCAGTGGATGAGGGAGGATAGTGGGAAGAGAGCACCTAGCTTGAAGGGTGTGCTGGCAGATAGGGGTCCTGGAAATAATGCGGGTGTGGTAAAGGGTATGGTCAGAGGCTCAATACAGATTGGGAGCTAAGTAATGAGTTCTGACGTGATGGGGTCTGGGAAATAATAATTGAAAATAGGGGACAATGGGATGAAGTGGTCAGTGAAGAGCATTCGAGAGAAAAAGCTGGTGTGCAGGGGGTGGCATGTGAGAGAAAAGCTGGTGTGCAGGGTGTGAACTGAGAGACAATCTGATAAAAAAAAATGGTGCACAGGGACTGATGTGTGAGAAAATCTGGCACGTGAGATTGCTGCCACTCACAAAATGGTGGAGCTGCTAATTCACAGATTTGTGTGTTTATTGGAATACACACATGCAGTCTATGCAAGGTCTGAGCAGCCTTGTAGCACAAAAGATAATCTCCACATATATTTTGTGTTACAAGATATTGATACACACACAAATATTTGTAGACATTATATTGTAGATATAGTCATAGAACTGAGCAGAATGCTTTGACAATGTTTTAATTATCCACATTTTCATGATGAGTGCAGAGAATATTCTGGCATCCTGGTGCATGGACTGGCCACAGATGTGACAGGATTGGTGGCATGTGTTACCCATGTATGGTCCGTGCAGGAGCTACGTAAAATATAATTGGTGTGTTTTGAAGTTAGTAAGTGAGGATTATACAAATAGGTCTCTGTACTGCCCATTTGACTGGCAATGGGGACACGGCAATGTGGCAACATGCTCAAAAATGTAAACAATGGTCAATGACTGGGTCATATTTGTGTATAAAATATTTTCGTGTTCCTTACACAATATAGCACGACTTCAGTTAAAATAGACTGATTAGAGTACTCATTAGGCTTTTAAATATTAATATACTTTTTTCTTACAGGTGAATTCCCACTAACAACGGAAGATTTCTCAGGAAGGACCTTGTTCTCTAAACATCTGAGTGTTGCAAAAATAACCATCTACAAGTCCTATATATTACACATGATGATTTTTCTTAAAATATAGAGGAGTCCCACAAGCTAATTTCACTTTATGAATAGGAGAGACCTTCTACAACTAAGTCGTTACACATCAAACACATGATGAATCTCAGAGGAGAGAAACCCTATGTGTGCTCTGAATGTGACAAACAGTTTACATTTATATCAAAACTGATCATACATCAGAAGATTCACACAGGAGAGAGACCATTTAAATGCTCTGAATGTAGCAAGTGTTTTACCACCAAGGCAGGACTTGTTGTACATCAGAGGATTCACACAGGAGAGAAACCATTTGAATGCTCTGAATGTAGCAGTTGTTTTAGCAACAAGTCACATCTTATTAGACATCACAGGATTCACACAGGAGAGAAACCATTTCATTGCACTGAATGTAGCAATTGTTTTACCACCAAGTCAGATCTTAATTCACATCAGAGGATGCACACAGGGGAGAAACCATATAAATGTTCGGAATGTAGCAAGTGTTTTACCACCAAGTCAGATCTTAATATACATCAAAGAATTCACACAGGCGAGAGACCATATAAATGCTTGGAATGTAGCAGGTGTTTTACCAGCAAGTCAGATCTTAGGAGACATCAGAGGATTCACAGAGGGGAGAAACCATTTAAATGCTTGGAATGTAGCCGGTGTTTTACCCGCAATTCACATCTTACGAGTCATCACAGGATTCACAAAGAAGAGAAACCATTTACATTCTCTGAATGTAGCAAGTTTTATAATGAAACAAAAACAGAATTCACATTATAGAGTTACCTTGAGGATCTGAATGTAGCATATACTGTATATCATAAGTTGTCTTATTGTGTCACCATAATATCCATACAGGGGGCACATTTTTATTTTCTCACTGTGGCGGGTTTCATATAACATCAAAGCCATGTTATATGTCAGTAGACTAGAGCTGTCTGGAATGGGTACTTGGGGTATTTTCTCCTGGGATGGTCTCCATGTTATTAACTAGAGCTGCAGTATACATATAGACGATGACCATGTGGGAGCCCTTGCTGAGCTCTGTAATATACTGCTGTTCATCTTGTGCAGTTGTTGGGACTAGTAGAAGGAAGAGCTTTCTGTCCAGTAGAGCGGATCAGCATCTCTTCTCGGTACTGGGATTCCTACTACAACCAGCAGAACTATGAGTAGAGAACATTTCTACAGGAACACTGCACACTGCCCTGTTTCATACTATATGTGCTCCTATTGGTCTCTTATATCCCCTTATTCTTTCCCTCATACTGATCTATTGCTGTCTTACCTCCCTCTGTCATGAGAACTATGTATTTAGAAAGGGTTATTTAGTAAATGGTGCAAGTAAAACCCTGGATGCTGTATCTGATGACAACCAATCAGATCATTATATTTGTTTGTTTGATGACATCAGGCTGTTAGTAGTTGACACCTGGTCCAATATCTGTAATTACCATTTATGTTACTGGCAGATGTTTCTATATCACTTGATGTTGAATAAAAGCTGATATTGATAAATGTGGATATTCTGTTTTTGGTTGTAGAACTTATATATTTTTACAGAATTATTAAATATTATACACTCTTCTATTTTTTAGAAGATGGAACCAGGGTTGATATTTAGGGGTCATGTGATGCTGACGATATAACAAGCAATAATAAAAACACTGCAAAGACCAGTTATAACTGATACATTTGCTGTATGATAATAATGATATCTGTTTTACCTATACTGAAATATAAACACAGGGTCTTACTGCCAATCAGTGATTGCTCAGTAGTAGGACAGATACATAGTATTCCCTGCTAGCTGCTGTCTGTCCTTGTCTCCTGTCCTCCAGAGGAACAACTCACTGTGTAATGGTGGCTGATCCAGTACACTAAACCCATTTATATCCATTTATGTGACAATATCTACTGTAATAATGTAACATGATCATACATTACTGTTATACTATTCTTATCAATATTGGTTAAAAATGATCACACAATTAGTTATAACAATTCAATGAATTTCTCATTCCAGTCTATTTCCTGACAGGTTAAATTACAGTTAGTTTTGCCTTATGTCCTACCATGTGTCTCAGGATCTTCTTTCACCTGGCCAGGACTTACATATAATAGGAGATGTGTGTGATGTTCAGGCCTACAGCACTTACCTGATCTGGGAGAGATGATGAGGGATAGAACTCTCTGCAGTCATTGTCCCTGTAGTTGCCGCCTCTGAGTTTAATGTCTCTGTAGCTGTTGTCTCTGTGAGCACTGTCTCTGTAGCTGTGGGCTCTGTAGTTGTCTCATTGATCTGATCTAAACTGTTTCTTCTTATATCCTTACCTGCTCTTATCTCTTAAAACTTAGTTACCACTTTTATGCTCACTTTGTTTTATGTTACTCTATTTTGTGACTAAAGTGCTTCTATCCAGCCTTCCACTACTCCTGTCCCCAATCACCTCCGTCTGTGCTACTCTGTTCTCTCTATTACCTCATTTTATTTATATCCAACTGCACTGTCTGTGCTCTTATCTTTCCCTGTTACTACCTGTATTGCCATCAAGATCAATTCCCCCCCTCCTCCACAGTGCTCTGCAAGGTGCCGTTTAGAAGGGAAAACAGTACATACATAAAACGGGGTGTGACAGGATGGACCTCCTATGCCACCCTGTCCGTGTGTTGCTGGGGATCAGCTGGGTTTGCCTTGCCAACATCCCCTTTCCCCCAAATGCGCTCTCTAGCCGCAGTAGGAGGGGCTTTTGCTGCTGCCACCGCTAGGCTCCTTCACCAGCACCTAGAACAGCCTCCTTCTGGGTAACTCTCGCTGCTAGTTGTGAGAGTATAAAATAATTGATAGTTATTAAGATGTACAAATATATGGTAAATGCCTTAAAAAAACTATACAGAGCTACGCTTTGAAGAAAAAAAACAGATGCTTCCTATGAAACAGACAGCAGCAAGATTCCAGACTGAAGAAAGCAGCTGGCAGGAAAAAGCATGTACTGCTGAACAGAGGATGTGGGCTTATATGTATATTTGCTGAGCTAAAGAGATTTCCTTATATGTCCTTGTCGTTAACCAGTTAATGCTGGTCACTATGTATAATAAAGGATCAGCTTGCATGGACCCTCAGAGCTGAATTTGAAACTGCAACACCTTGTTTGTGTTTTATTTCTCCACTTTGCTGTTGACGGCAAAATACCACATAGGAAATCAGGTTATCAGAGATTGATAGTAGGGGCACCAAGCCTCATTACCCCGACATTTTCTGGGGGCTCGTCTGGGATACTCAACATACCAGCCCAGGACTGACCAGAGACCTCCTAAAATCTTCAGGAACAGCAGACAAAACCGTGCGGTGAGCAGTCGAAGTTTTTTGCATTTGCAACTCCCTACTCCATCTGCTCTTCTTGTCAGATATAAGGTGGGGTTCAGTAGGGGATGGTATAACGGGTATTTGAACAAATTACTGAATAACCTGTTTTCCTGATATTTATTTGTTTTTTTGTGAAAAATAGATAAGTGAATGTATGTGTTTATGTCGATACAGGATATATATAAAAGGATGCAAATACATAACTTATTGATTGACCTTGATAATCAAAAGCATTCCTCTATACTTGTTGCTGAGACCTCACCTTGTTTTGTGTAGATGATTGTCCTTGGGTTTGAGAGGTCATTATAAGAATCCTTCGCTCCTGAAAAGATTGAGTAATAATTGTACTAGTATTAATATATTGTTTCATAAAAACATCAAAGGGAGCTGAGGGAATCAGAGACATGCTGTGGGGAGTATAAATGTTAGAAAATAATCTTAGTTGTCCAGACTGTAAATGTGTTGTTATAATTCAAAAGGCATTGACAATACAAACTAATAAATTGATAGCGGTGATAGGAACTGACACTGATTGTTCAGTAACATATGGTAAACATAAGGAGGGAATTTTTAATCCAACGATATATACAGCAATAGTTGGAAGTCATGGTTGTCCAGACTATCTAAAAACCCAAATAGGATTGGGATGGTGGCTAATATATCATTTTTTAGAAGGATAAGGCCACCTACATTTCTATTAATTAATAAAATATCAGTAAAGTATGTACCCAAGTTGATCAAGCAATACATAACAGGATTTAATTGTAAAGGTGTATAAAATTAGAATAACAGTCACTTCTCAGGCACACTAGGGGCCGGTATTCCCATAACTGCAGTAATGGGGGCCCAGGGCAGTAAAGGTATGATGGTACAGACATCATACACTCCTGCGGATCTAGTTAAGGAAAGAGAAGGTATTGTGGATGTTAGAGAAATATATATCATCTTTAGGAAGGCGGGATTGCCAGATTTTCAGAAAGAATATAGTATATAGATTACTAGGAATAATAAAGAACACCAAGTATCAGCATGGGTAAGGGCATGTAGACATATAGAACAAGAAAAAATGTTAAAGGAAGAGATGTTAGAAGACATCCAGGGACATACAGCTGTAAACTTGCCTCCTACTCAGCCACCCCCAAGTGCACCATCAGACCCACATAGTCACCCATTAGAAGGGACGTCAGGACAACTACCCCCTGTAAAGGAAATTGTGATAGTTTTAATTAAGCAATATATAGCTTTCATAGATAATGTAGAAGTCAATTAGTTAAAAATGACTTACTACAGACCTTCGTAGGTAAAGAAATTCCAATTAGATTAACAGATTTAAAGGATGGGCGGTTATGCTTTAAAAATTTGGATATAACTCACTTTCAGTAAAGATAAGCAAGATAAGCTGTCTGTCCTGCTCTAAGTGAGAAAGATTTACAGATGTCTTTGTTCAATTGGTTGCAGGTCATAGCTACAATTTAAAGGATTTTGTTTATTATTATAGTATGTAACCATAAGAGGGTATGCCAGGTTTTATGTATAAATATTAGTATACCAGTTTCAGTAAAATAGAACTGATTAATCTAGACAACAGTGTGAGTCTCAGATCAATTCTCCAGTGTGCACCGTACACCTGAATTAGAAGGGATTTTACTGGTGGCAAAAGGTCTATTGCCTTTAACATACTTAGAGGCCACAGTGAGCTTCGAAAATCTTCCTGAAAAACTGTGAAGGAGTCGGGGAGAGGCAGAACTAGGAACGACAAAACCGCGGTGGGTAGAAATTTTATTCTGCTCTAAAAAGGTCGTTGTTATTTCTGTGTCTTCTAAGATTCATCAGTTTGATGTGAAGGTTCAAGAATACTCACCCTTCTGGTTCTGATAAGATTCATTGTTTGTATTTGTTATATTTTGACATATTGCTTTATATGTCTGTTGTTGAAGAAAGGTGTACAATAATATTTAAATTAGCCACTGAAGGATTTAGAGTTAACAGTATTTGTGCTGGTAGAAATTCGAGAAAGCCTTTTAAATTCAGAGGGTCATTCTATTTTTGGCTATAGGAACTTGAGAATTGCACTAGTCTATTTTTAGCTGCAGTCTTATTTTTCATATATTGCGCCAGATATAATACTTTTGGTATTGGTTGTGCAAAATGAATTAGGAAAAAAGAAAAGACAAATTACACATTGTGCATATTTTTGTTTTAGTTTTTGTTATGTTTCTGTCTTACAACCTGTGAGTGAGAGACAGAGAATGGAATGTCTTCCCCTTCCTATTCTGTGTAAAAGACTTCAGTGTGTTGAGAAAGGGAGGGGGGATATGAGCAGAGGGGGAATGAAGTTGCAGATTCTCTCCCCAGTTTGTTCAGTGTTCAGTGTGAAAGAGAAGGATTTATTTGACAATATATGTGGTTGATAGAAAAAAAGGTTTTTCATGTGTGCTTCGGTAATTCAAGAGTAATTGAAACATCTCAGCAGTGGTAACAACCTAATTGAAGCTGAAGCTAATTGAATGCTGGGACTTGTAGTTCCACAACTCTATGCTGTAACATATCAGTTATATTTATTTTTTTTCTTCCTCTTTTAGCAAAAAAGAGAGTGTTTTGTGGATTACTGAAAGAATAATATTTTCTGCTTTTCCATTTTTAAACTTGTATTAGTATAATTTTACCACATTTCTGGATATTGATTTGAAGGGATTTTTGTTAGTAATTTGACTTGTGGTACAATGTTAGGATTCTAGCTAGGTCGTTTTAGCCTATTGTAGGTGCAAATGATTTATTTTTTTTTTATTTTTTTTGGTGTTGCCTCTATGGATAAATGTATGCCTGCTGAAAGTATATTCAGTTGAGAGAATGTTAGGTGAACATTTGTGTGTGATTTAATGTCAGACCCCTAGACCAGGTGAATTGAAACCAAAAGAACCTCCTGCCCCACCCGCATACAACGATATGTTGGATGCAGGAGATTCAGTGACACAGGCTATTTCACAGAGTCAAATGAATGAAGCAGCTGTTGAATAAAAACAAGACACTCTTCTAATATGTAGATAACTTATTAACATGTTGCCAAATGAATGACAGGTGTCAGGAAGAGACTACATCATTAATTAACTTCTTAGGGCAGCAACATTGCAAGGTGTCACCCACAAAAATAAAAGCAGCGCAGAGTAAGGTAATATTTTTAGGACATTGTATCTCACAAGGTACCAGACACCTCACACAGGACAGGATAACTGCAATCCAGCAGGTAAAGTCACCACAGAACACCTAGGAATTAAGGGCATTCCTAGGTTTGGTAGGGTACTGTAGGGAATGGATTGCCGGAGCATCCCTCCTAATGCAACCCCTCTATGATGCTCTTAGTGAGGTAAAAGGGTCCAGGATATATTTAACTGAATCACAACTAACATCGTTTGAAACATTAAAACAAGCCATTGTGCAGGCACCAGCGTTAGGATTACCACAATATGATAAGCCATTTACCTTGTTCTGCAATGAATCTAAGGGACATGCACCAAGGGGTCCTTTCACAGGTACACTCACATAAACAGAGACCGCTGGCTTACTATTCATTACATCTAGACAGTATCATAAGAGGAGCCCCGTCCTGTATAAGGGCGGTGGCAGCCGCAGCCTTGCTAAAAGATAAGGTGGCAGATATAGTACTAGACCACCCCTAACTATACAGGTCCCACATGCAGTTACAGAAATACTAAACCCCAAGCAAGAACAAAGCATCTGTCCACAGCAAGGCTCACTAAGTATGAGGTGTCATTATTAAGTCATGCACATGTAACAATTAAAAGATGCACAGTTTTGAACCTGCTACACTGTTTCCAGTTGAAGCAGGTTCAACAGAGGGGAGTGAGGTGGGTGGGGACCTACCCACCCTTGATGAATCAGAAAGGGAGGAATGTATCAGTACCAGACAAAATACACACAATAATTTTCCCTTTTCTGAGTCACATGACTGTGCTGAACTAATGAAGCTAGAAATGAAGGAATTAGAAAATGTGACAGATGTCCCTATACCTAATGCAGATTGGAACTTATTTGTTGACGGTTCCAGGTATTATTATGAAGGGTCACCACACACAGGGTATACTGTGACCACCCTGGAAGAGACTTTGATACAACAACCACTCCCACCTTTCTGCTCAGCACAAGAGGCGGAGTTGCATGCACTCACTGAGGCATGTATAATGGCAGAAAACCAAACAGCTAACATATACACAGACTTCAGGTGCGCATATGGCGTGGCCCATGACTTTGGGCCAATATGGAAGAGCAGGGATTTTGTGGGGTCAGCAGGAAAACCTATCAAGCATGCAGAACAGATAAGGGCTCTGTTTAGAGCTCTGCAGCTACCCAGGAAGGTAGCTATATTGAAAGTCCAGGCACACACTAAAGAAAAGACTAGGGAGGCTATGGGAAATGCCAAGGCAGATGCTGCTGCTAAACAGGCAGCCCTTATGCCCAGGGTGCAGGTCTGCCATGTGACACAGGGTGAAAACCCTGTAGAGCCTATAACTCTTGACATACTGCAAAAGTTCCAGGAACAAGTCTCCTCAATAGACAAAAAAAGGCATGTGAAAAGGAAGGTGCTACATGTCAGGGAGTGCTCTGGAGAATAGATAATAAGTATTGTCTGCCCAGAAGCCTATACCCTATGATGACTCAATTGGCACATGGGCTGGTCCACAATTCTAAAGAAGCCATGACCAATATTGTCTTACGACATTGGGTAGCACCAGGATTCAATGCAGCTGCTACGGTATATGCAGCAGCCTGTGTGATATGCGGAAAATACAATCCAGGTCAGGTAGTGAAAACACCACAGAAGAACACACCAAAGCCATTGTACCCATTTCAGAGATTGCAGATTGACTATATACAGCTACTTAGGGTAGGAACATATGAGCATGTCCTTGTGTGCACAGATCTATTCTCAAATTGACTAGAGGCCTGGGCAGTGGCTAAAGGCAACAGCTAAAAACACTGCCAAGAAACTGATAAGTGAGGTAATTTGCAGGTATGGAATACCTGAAACAATAGAATCAGACCGAGGATCGCATTTTACGGGGAAAGTAATGCAAAATATAATGAAGGATATGAGGATACAGCAAGCCTTTCATACCCCGTATAGGCCGCAGGCAAGTGGAAAAGTGGAAAGATTGAATGGCACAATAAAGTTAAAAATTCAGAAAATGATTGCAGAAACAGAATAAACCTGGGTAGATTGTCTACCTCTAGCTCTATATTCAGTTAGAACAACACCAGGAAAGAAGCATAAGTTGTCCCCTTATGAAATATTGTTTGGGGGAGCCCTGAAGACAGGGTGTTATTTTCCTCAGCAATTGCAACATAATCATGCAGATCTAACTGATTATTTAATACAGCTTACAAAGATAATGACTAATGTGCACTCTCAAGTTTTCTCCTCCATTCCAGATCCAAATAACGATACAGGAACGCATGCCTTGCAACCAGGAGATTGGGACTACCTAAAAAGGCACATGAGGAAAACTTTGGAACCCAGATTTGATGATCCATATCAAGTGGTCTTGACTACTCCCACTTCTGTTAAGTTAGGAGGACGAGACACCTGGGTCCACGCGCCTCACTGCAAAAAGCTGACGGTGAAAATTGAAGCACCATGAATCCTTTTTGTGTGATAATGTGCATAGCACTAGTAACAGTACAGATAATGTATATACAGATGTATACGCCAGGAAATAAAGTTAAGAAGGTAGACTTAACCAAATGTGCAGGTATGATATGGAATAAATCAAGTAATCAAGAAGAATGTGTGATGGTAGATGCAGGCACAGTGGATGCCCACAGTTTCCACGCCTTTGCAGAAACTAATATTATGGGACAAAGAATATTTACAGATATTTAATGCAACATTTTTCAATTCCTTAGGAATAGATG
Source organism: Mixophyes fleayi (assembly GCF_038048845.1). Taxonomy (NCBI): domain Eukaryota; kingdom Metazoa; phylum Chordata; class Amphibia; order Anura; family Limnodynastidae; genus Mixophyes; species Mixophyes fleayi. The sequence goes on from NC_134405.1 coordinate 5,063,311, forward strand.
TAAATATCTCCTTGATGTTTAACTGGACTGAATGCTCAATTAAGACACTGTATCAGAAAATACAAAAGAGTAACGCTCAAACTCAATTAATGACTAACAATGAACTGGTATATAGAAATATGTTTAATGTAGCTACTGTCGAAGTCAGTAAATTGGATAAAGTCATTTCAATTAAAGTCTAGCAAACTTGGTTGTCTTTGTTTGAAAAGATGCGTACGGTACGCTATGACGTACAAGGGCACGCTACGGCGTGAAAGGGCGTACGCATCCACTACACGTGGCAGCAACCGTAATCGGTCTTTTACCATACATTCGCACAAACACGCATACTTATAAAATAGTACACATTAATGGTAGTTGCAACACATAGTCAGTTATGTCGAAATATAGTAGTATTTATATGTTATATCAGAGTCACATGCATATTAGTGAAATACACGGAATGGGTTAAAGGAATAACATCATGAGTGGTATCATAATGAACCTTATTACATATCCTACTGTTTGGTTCACTCTGCGAGGGAATCGCAGAGTGCATACGCAAGTTATGAATGATAGGGAATTATGAACTACTTAAGACTAAGGAATCCGGGCGGGAAGAGCAGAGCATACCCCCTGCAGAGATGACCCCCTCCTTTGGATTCCTTAGGATGAACCAGCCAATGATTGACGACCCCTTGGACATTCCTGAGACCCGGACCAATAGATGCAAGCTATACCATCTTCATTGTATTACTGTATTTGATTGTGTATATAAGCAGCAGCTTGTGATCCAGAGTGCAGACATCTTGTCTCCAGACTTCAGGATTGAATGACTGCACTGGATCCAGAGCGCCTGCGATAAGTAACGGCTGTATTTACTATTACTTCGCTTGAGCATATTTTTCCACTTATTGCGAATAAATCTTTGTGCTTTGGAAACACAAATCGAGGTTCGACAATCGTTATTGGTTAGCGACGATACGCACATAACAATTGGGGGCTCGTGAGCTTTGGAGGTTTCGTTGCCGATGATACGCAAGACCAACGGATTTCAGTTCCTCAACAAAGGGTGGAGACGCGTCATAAACGGGTAAGAACGCATGGTGTTCAAAACCTGAATTTTACTCTGTGTTGCGAAACCGAATGTCCGTTTTGCATTATCTAGGGCACGCTAACTAGAACCTAGGGACAAAAGAGAAAACTGTTTCTTTTTTCTGTCATTGTGCGTTTTAACTGTATTGCATTGTTTAGCGTATGTGTACTTCCTGCTGTGCGTACGCGAACTTCCGGTAAACTTGCCACGTGGTTAAACAATCGTTTTGATAGTTATTATACATGCATAGTATAATTACTTGTGAAAGCCTCTGAGACATTATTACTATTGTTGGGAACTTTTGATTTTCTGCGCAGAAAAGGTGTATAGTGTGTGATGTTGTAACGTAGATACACTGTTTTATTGTTGAGGTGCTCAGTTGCTGTCTGACGAGGCGGATTGCCCAACTGAAGGACGGTATACAGGGCAGGTATACCGAATGCGAAAACTGGGTTTTCGCAAAGCGCTACCAATAGATCGCAAGGTTTGCTAATAATTAGTATTGGTAGGCAGTGCGATCCGGTCGCACCGTTAGTGCGAATTGGTGAAGCAGCTAGAAGGAATTCATCCCTGCAATCTGTGTTTAAGTATGTTCATCCATGCTGCTACTACTGCTCTGATCATTATTCTGTGAATTTCATCCCTGCAATCTGTGTTTAAGTATGTTCATCCATGCTGCTACTACTGCTCTGATCATTATTCTGTGAATTTCATCCCTGCAATCTGTGTTTAAGTATGTTCATCCATGCTGCTACTACTGCTCTGATCATTATTCTGTGAATTTCATCCCTGCAATCTGTGTTTAAGTATGTTCATCCATGCTGCTACTACTGCTCTGATCATTATTCTGTGAATTTCATCCCTGCAATCTGTGTTTAAGTATGTTCATCCATGCTGCTACTACTGCTCTGATCATTATTCTGTGAATTTCATCCCTGCAATCTGTGTTTAAGTATGTTCATCCATGCTGCTACTACTGCTCTGATCATTATTCTGTGAATTTCATCCCTGCAATCTGTGTTTAAGTATGTTCATCCATGCTGCTACTACTGCTCTGATCATTATTCTGTGAATTTCATCCCTGCAATCTGTGTTTAAGTATGTTCATCCATGCTGCTACTACTGCTCTGATCATTATTCTGTGAATTTCATCCCTGCAATCTGTGTTTAAGTATGTTATAGGAAACTGTTATCTGTTTAAACTTAGGTTGGCACAGTCTTTTATTGCTGCCTAATTTATGATAGGTATCTGGCCTCTATCCTTTCCCACAAATGTTTTCTTTTCCTTTGATTAGCTGACCAATTAGCACATCTGTAGTGTATTCCTAAATTAGACTGACTACATCTTAGCTTCATTCTATGGGGAGACGTATGTGGGGTTAGACGTGTGTGATTTCTGCACTAAGTGGGATTTTCTCACAAAGTGGACGAAAATGCACAGTTAGACAACACACATGGACAAACATTGGACTACATTTGACTTGCTTTTACTCCCAGCAATAAGCAACATCTGCCACAGCCTATTTCTGCACTACTTGTCTATTTATATGGAATATTGCTAAGAGGTAATTCTTAAAATACCCTTGCTTTTTGCTTTTACCCCTTTTATCACAATGTTTCACAAATTGCTTTTCTTAGTCTCATTTCATGGCATGATCTTTAGGACTGTGTCATCTTTCACCCCTCCACCAACACACAAATTTGTTCATATTGCACCTGCATTACTCCACTCACCTCTATTTAACACCCATGAACTGTTGTCCTATTTATTATCTCTAACAAGTACAGCCTCCACCTGTCGCCAGAAAATAAAAGGCCACACATCTTACAATCCCCTTGCCTATCTTTCGCTCACTCTGCTTCTATTAGCTGGTGATATATCACCTAATCCAGGTCCCCCACACTCCTCACACACACATACATCAGAACACTACCGTTCTATAGCAAACCTCAAACACATCACCTGTCTCCCCTCTCTTCCCAAGTCCTTTAAATGTGCCCTTTGGAATGCACGCTCTGTTTGTAACAAACTTACCTCCGTTCATGATCTCTTCCTCTCAAAAAACCTCAACCTTCTGGCAATAACAGAAACATGGCTTATGCAATCAGACACTGCCTCACCTGCAGCACTTTCACATGGTGGCCTCCATCTCACCCACACCTCCAGACCTGAAGGCAGACAAGGAGGTGGGGTTGGACTACTTCTCTCCCCACAGTGCACATACACAGTTCTACCAAATGTCCCATCACTCACGTTCACATCTTTTGAAGTACATGCTATTCGCATTTTTAATCCATTCTCCCTACGTGTTGCGGTGATCTATCGTCCCCCTGGAGCACACCAACAATTTATTGAGGATTTCTCTGCATGGCTCCCTCACTTCTTATCTTCAGACATCCCCACCATCATCATGGGTGACTTCAACATCCCCATTGATAACCCACCTTCCAAAGCTGCTTCCAAACTACTCTCTCTAACATCCTCACTTGACCTCTCCCAGTGGATTGAATCATCTACTCATAAGGATGGCCACTGCCTTGATCTTGTTTTCTCTAGACTATGCTCAGTTTCTAATTTTATTAATACACCCTTCCCCCTCTCGGATCATCACCTTATCAGCTACACTCTCACCCCCACTGCTCTAACCTCTCTACTGTCTGACTCAACCAAGCCTCCTCATACTCGTAGAAATCTTAATTCTATTAATCTTCAACAATTTTCCACCTCTCTCCAACACCTTCTCTCCCCTATCTCTACATTCTCATCCCCTGAGATGGCAGTACCTCATTTTCACCTAACCTTAGCAACGGCCCTTGATCAAGTGGCTCCAGCGACACTTCATACTACACGTCGACTTCGATGTCAACCGTGGCACACCAAAGCAACACGAAATCTTCAAAAACTGTCCCGTAAAGCAGAACGTCACTGGCGTAAATCTCGAAGCTCTAATGACTTCTTCACATATACTTCTGTCTACCACTCCTATCGAAATGCTCTGGACACTGCAAAACAAACATACTTTCAATCTCTTATCTATGCTCAGGCTTCTAACCCCAAACGCCTTTTCAATACATTTAATCATCTTCTCAATCCTCCCACCCCGAACCCTCCATCTACTATCAGTGCTCAGGATCTTGCTTCCTACTTCAAGGACAAGATTGACAAGATCAGACTAGAAATGGTATCCTCTTCCTCAACAAGCCATCAGCTCATTTCCTTCCCACTACCCTCTGACACCCTTTCTTCATTTGACCCCACAAATGAAGAGGAAATTTCTACGCTCTTCTTATCTTCCTACTCTACCTCCTGTCCTCTTGATCCTATTCCCTCGCAAATTGGTAGATCCCTGTCTTCTGTGCTCATTTCACCTCTAACTCAAATCTGTAATCTCTCACTCTCTACTGGCATCTTTCCATCACTATACAAGCATGCAGTGATTACTCCTATTCTAAAAAAACAAAACTCCGACCCAAACTCTCTCTCAAATTACCGTCCCATCTCTCAGCTCCCTTGCCCCTCCAAGCTTCTAGAGAGACTTGCCTACACTCGCCTCACACGCTTTCTTTCCGCAAACAACCTGTTGGATCCTCTTCAGTCTGGCTTTCGTTCTCAACACTCCACAGAGACTGCGCTGACCAAGGTTGTTAATGATCTGATCACTGCTAAGACTGAACGCCATTACTCTCTCCTAATTCTCCTTGATCTCTCGGCTGCATTTGACACCGTTGACCACTCTCTTCTCATACAAACACTGCAATCCCTAGGTCTTCAAGACACAGTTCTATCCTGGTTCTCATCTTACCTCTCTAATCGCTCTTTCACTGTTAATTTCTCTGGAGCCACCTCTGCTCCGCTTCCCCTATCAGTTGGAGTACCACAAGGCTCGGTGCTAGGTCCTCTGCTGTTCTCTATCTATACCGCTTCTCTTGGAAATCTAATAAGTTCCTTTGGCTTTCAGTATCATCTCTATGCGGATGATACCCAAATCTATCTATCCTCTCCTGATATCTCGACATCTGTGTTGTCCCGTGTAACTGACTGTCTTTCTGCCATTTCATCTTGGATGGCCTCTCGTCAACTCAAACTTAATCTTTCTAAAACAGAGTTAATAATATTCCCACCCGCCAACAAGAGCATACCTGACATTTCTATCTCTGTTGATAACATGACCATAAATCCCACCCCACAAGCTCGCTGCCTAGGTGTAATCCTTGATTCACGCCTATCCTTTGTTCCCCACATTGACTCTATATCTAAATCATGTTACATACATCTAAAGAACATTTCCAGAATCCGCACATATCTCACACAAGACACTGCTAAAACCTTAATTCATGCACTAATCATCTCCCGCATTGACTATTGCAATTCCCTCCTTACTGGTCTTCCCAAAAACAGACTCAAACCCCTAAAATCTATTTTACATGCTTCGGCAAGACTGATTTTCCTTGCAAATAGCTATTCCTCTGTTGAATCACTCTGTATGTCTCTACACTGGCTGCCTGTCTTCTACCGAATCCAATATAAAATACTTTTACTAACCTACAAGGCCATCAACAAAGCTGCACCAACATACATCTCCTCTCTTGTCTCAAAATATCTCCCAACTCGGCAACTCTGTTCTGCAAAAGATCTGCGTCTCTCATCCACCCTCATTACATCCTCCCATTCCCGGTTACAGGACTTTTTTCGGGCTGCACCCACTCTATGGAACTCTCTCCCTCGCACAATAAGACTCTCCTCTGTTCTACAAACTTTCAAGCGTTCTCTGAAAACCTACCTATTCAGACAAGCTTATAATATTCCTCAACCACCATCTTAACCTCACTACCTTTAGCCTGTTACACAATTTCACACAAGACAACTACCCCCGGAATAACATTGTTGTGTGACAGGATCATTTAGCTTATGAGTCACCCTACCTTTGCAGTCTGGCTGGGCCAAGATGCAAAATGTATACTTAACCTCATGTGTCAATCTCCCATTGTCCCATAGATTGTAAGCTTGCGAGCAGGGCCTTCTCACCTCTTTGTCTGTTTTACCCAGTTTGTTTATTAGTTTATTACGTTTGTCCCCAATTGTAAAGCGCTACGGAATATGTTGGCGCTATATAAATAAATGATGATGATGATACTGGAAAGGCAGGTTGATTGTATCGACTTTGCGCTCCCAGCGATAATAAACTCAGCAGATTTTTGTGGTTGAGCCAGGGTATCGAGGAGCTGATAGCCCTTGGGGCCCACAGTGATATTTCTGTATTAGGGACCCTCGCCAGGGGCGAGAACAGCAAGTGAGCGCGGCTAAAGGAAATACGTTCACCGAGCATTATAGATCTCTAGCGGTGAGTATAGCAACAGAGTTGAAATTATTAGGTGGAAAGAACAGAGCATTGCGGTGTGTCTGTATTTCACATTTGGCCGGAAGGAACAGAGCATTGCGGTGTGTCTGTGTTCCGGGTAGAAGGTATATTGTTCAACATGAGTGCTAAGCATACGCTAGAGATGGTCAGTGTACTGCCTAAGGAAGGCCCTATTGGTTCAGCGAGGTTTCTCATGTGTAAGAAATATGGTGCATATGCAACTGTGTATTGTGACACGTGGGTCGGGATGACCAAAGCTTGTGATAGGCCTTTCCCAACAATAGGGAGTTTTAATGCAGAGGTACTAAATACTGTAAAAGATAAAATATGGTTGATCAAGTCAACGAAAAAGAGAAATAGACATAATGATTGTTTAAAATTGTGGCAAATGGAAGGTAACACGTGGCAGAGCAGCGAATGCAAACCGGAAATAGGCGTGGCGAAAAGCGCGCGCAAGGCGGATGTAACCATTGAGAAGCATGGCGAACTCAGCGCAAGCGCGCCCCCGCCACCTTATGTGGCGGGAGGGGTAAGTACAGCCGTTGTTAAAACTGAAAATAGAAAAATTACTAAGTTGTACCCTGTTTTAAATCAGTTTCAATCAAGTGTATCTGAAAATGAAGATGAACCCACTGTGATTTCGGCCATTGCTCATGCTGTTAATGTACTAGAGGCTCAGCGCAAGTATGAGAAAATGGCTGAGATAGGTGAGAGTAGCGTGATCACTAGGAGTGAAAGTGTTCTAAATCTAGGGCCTGTAAATCCTGTAGCGTCCCCTGAAGTTAGTGTACCAGAGGGTGTGTTCCCGGTCCGCACAATATCGGTTCCCAATGGGAAACCAGATAAGGATGGTGTAGTTCCTTTAAGAAATGTTACAATGCATTGTCCCTGGACTAGATCAGAATTACGTTCCATTATGACTGAATTCCCGGACCCTAGAAAGGAGTTAGCTAAATGTCAGAAATTTGTTAAAGACTTAGGGAATGCTCACGAACCAACCAGTAAGGATTGGCGGGTAGTGTTGAGGGCGTGTCTTCCTCCCAATACTAACATACAAAAATTTATTGGAGATTGTTTGTTGGAGGAAGATGACACCTTGACTGATGAGATTAACCAACGGAATATAGAACAAATTGTCAAACACTTAGCCATCTGTTTTCCAGTAGTGGTAAATTGGAGTAAGATTTTCACCATTAAACAAAAGGATAGTGAAACTGCCTCAGATTACTTTGCTAGAGCTATAACAGCGATCGCACGATTTACTGGGATATCCAACATAAGTGACATCACAGAGAGGTAGCTGTAGGGGTACTGATGGATGGCCTTAGGGAAAATTTAAAGACGAGAGTACAAACCACATTACCTAATTGGAGAGGCGTCACGGTAGACTTCCTTAGGGAGTCTGCTGTGGAGCATGACAAGAACCTTTTTAGAAAAAGGGAAGAGAAAAGTGATAAGTTAATGACGGTAAGTATACAGGCTCTAGAAGGGGTGCACACACGACCACCAGCATACAACCCATATAACAGGAAACCTAAAGTGATCAGATGTTTCAACTGTAACGAGGAAGGACATTACAGGAGAGATTGTAATAAAGAAAGACTCAATACACATAGGGGTGGGTCACATAGATATCCTCCAAGAAAGGATTCACATAGACTAGAAGACTCACATCTACCCGCGCATATTACGGCAGCAAATGCTGCGCGGGAAATCAATAGTCAGCGCTAGGGGTCAGGTCATACCTGTAGTCTACAGCCAGTGAGGATAACTGAGAGCGGCCCGATCTGTGATAACCTCTCCTTTCAATCTACAGGTGACCAGCAAAACTATTCCAGCTATGGGGGTGACGGGAAAAGTGTTACATTATCCTCTAACTAAACCCGCCGAAGTTACTATCGGGCCTCTGCATACTAAGCATTCGTTTCTCTTGGCTGCAGCGGCTCCTACTAACTTGCTAGGGAGAGACTTGTTATGTAAAATGGGATGTGTCATATACTGTACTTCTGATGGTGTGTTCTTAGATATACCGGAGAAGGTCGCACATGAGGTACAGGATATTTTGGACACCCCTCAAAGGTTAATGTTACACTTTCCTGTTATAGAACAAAGTCCATCTCAAGTAAAGGGGATGTTGCTGGAAATACCATGTTCCCTATGGACCAGAGATGGACAGGACACTGGACTGATGGCAAACGTAGCCCCTGTCATGGTCAATCTAAAAAGTGGTAGGATAGCTCCAAAAATCCCACAGTACCCATTAAAACCAGAGGTGGAACTAGGGGTATATCCTGTTATTGAGAGGCTGTTACAACAAGGGATTTTAATTCGTACAGCCAGTACAGCAAATAGTCCCATTTTCCCTGTGAAGAAGAATGGGGGGAGGGGCTATAGATTAGTCCAGGACTTAAGGGGAATTAACAAAGTTGTTGAGAGCCAATTCCCCGTAGTGCCGAATCCAGCTGTCATCCTCATGCAGATTCCACCGTCTGCCAGTCATTTTACTGTCATTGATCTATGTTCTGCTTTCTTCTCAGTCCCTCTTCACCCTGACTGCCAATACCTTTTTGCATTCTCCTACAGGGGAGTGCAATATACATGGACCAGACTACCCCAGGGGTTCATTGACAGCCCCAGTATTTTCTCTCAAGCCTTACATTACTGTTTGCAATCCTTTCAACCCCACAATGGGTCTGTTCTAATTCAATATGTGGACGATTTGTTGTTGTGCTCTGATTCTTTTATGTCATGTTTGCATGATACTAAATTGTTGTTGCTTCATCTTTCACAAACAGGGCACAAGGTGGCAAAGGATAAATTACAGCCATGTCAGACTAAGGTCAAATACTTAGGACACTGCCTCACTAAGGGGCTAAGACACCTGACAACCGACAGAATTGAGGCCATACAACACATGACTCTGCCGCAGAGCCAGAAGCAGATTCGTACTTTCTTGGGGATGTGTGGATACTGTAGATCCTGGATCCCAGGTTTTTCTATTCTGACATTACCATTGCAGGAGCTAGTCTCTTCCTCAAAACCAGAACGTGTTGTACACACAGAAGAGTCAGAGCAAGCGTTCTTTAATCTTAAAGATAGTCTGACTAGAGCACCTGCATTGGGAATACCTGATTATGAAAAGCCTTTTGAGCTATTTTGTACAGAAGCTGATGGCTGTGCAGCAGGTGTCCTCGCACAGAAACATGGTGACGCTAGCAGACCAGTAGCATACTACAGTGCACAATTAGACAATGTGGCAAGATCACTCCCAACATGTCTCAGAAGTGTAGCAGCAACGGCCCTTCTAGTAAGTAAGAGCGAGGATGTAGTATTAGGACATAATTCAACCATCTATACACCCCATGCTGTATCAGCTCTGTTAAATTCAGCCCAAACCAGACATGTTTCTTCAGCTAGATTTACAAAGTGGGAACTAGCCCTGATGGCACCCTCAAACATCACCATCAAACGATGTAGCACCTTAAATCCAGCTACATACCTTCCGTATGTGTCTCAAGAGACACAAAGGGTGGGAGGTGAGGAGACCCTGGGTGATGATGAGTTAGGCAAGAATACTGACACGCATGACTGTATGGAACACCTGAATCAGACCTTTACTGCAAGGCCCGACATACGTGACACCCCCTTAGAAAATGTAGATTTTACGTTTTATACAGACGGAAGTTGCCATAGACAGACAGAGACAGGAGAGTTATGTACTGGTTACGCTGTTGTAGACGACCAGGATGTGGTAGAAGCTGAACCCCTTGGCCCACCTCACTCAGCCCAGGTGGCGGAACTAGTAGCACTAAGGAGAGCGTGTGAATTGGCAGAGGGTAAATCAGCCAATATATATACTGACTCTAGGTACGCCTTCGGGGTAGTGCACGATTTTGGGGCCCTTTGGCGTCTTAGAAACTTTACGACAGCAGCAGGTACACCAGTGGCACACTCACAACACATAAAAGGACTTCTGACAGCGATACAGTTACCCAGAACAGTAGCCGTCATAAAGTGCAAAGCCCATACCTTTGAAGAAGACCCAGTGTCATTGGGCAACAACAGGGCAGACGAAGCTGCTAAATGGGCAGCAGGGCAACCTATGACTGTATCGACCGAGACTATGATGGTTTTTCAGACATTAGACACGCAGAAATTAATTGAAATGCAAGATTTGTGTTCCCTGCAGGAGAAGGCGGTCTGGAAGGCGAAGGGATGTGGTCAAGAGTCCTCAGGACTCTGGAGGGATGGACAAGGTAAGCCTGTAGCTCCCCGAACATACTATCCAAGCCTGGCTGAAGCAGCACACGGCCTGACTCACCTGGGTAAAGAAGGTATGTGCAAACTGGTGAGAGCATACTGGTGTGCTCCCGGATTTTCCTCTCAAGCTGGTAAGAAAGCAATGTCATGTCTTACTTGTTTGAGGAAAAATGTTGGGAAAACTATTCCAACTGAGCCATCCCACATCCCTCCTACAGACGGATCTTTTCAGGTAATACAAATTGACTATATCCAATTACCACCGTGCAGGAATCTAAAGTATGTGTTAGTGTGTATTGATGTGTTTTCCGGTTGGGTAGAAGCATATCCGGCAGCCACTAATACTGCTGTGTTCACTGCAAAGAAAATTGTACAAGACTTTGTGTGTAGGTTCGGTATCCCTAGAATCATTGAAAGTGATAGGGGTACCCATTTTACTGGTGATGTCTTCCAAAATATGTGTAAACTCATGGGAATCAGTAGCAGACTTCACACCCCTTACCGACCACAAGCCAGTGGTAAGGTGGAGAGAGTAAACGGTACTATAAAGAACAAACTGGGTAAGATAATGGCTGAAACTGGGTTGGCATGGCCTGAGGCTTTGCCGTTGGTCCTCCATAGCATTCGAACCCCTCCTAGACCTCCTCTTAATCTGTCCCCCTTTGAGATACTGTTCGGACGACAACCTCATTTGATCGTGAGTCCACAAGACGACTTAAAGTGTAATAATGAAATGACTGTACAATATCTTATAAGAATGAGTAGACAGCTGAAACAACAACAACAAAAACTAAAAATGCTGTCGCCTGGTATGCCAGAGACGAACTGTCATGATGTTGAACCTGGAGACTATGTTATGATCCGCAATTTCTTACGTTCGGGTTGTTTAACAGACCGTTGGGAAGGCCCGTACCAAGTGCTGCTGACCAGTACTACATCACTGAAGGTTGCAGAGAGAGACACTTGGGTCCATTCCACCCACTGCAGGAGAGTCCATAATCCGGAGAAAGTGCAAGACAAAACTCAGACCGACGACATAGAACTGTCACTTGTGAGCCTGTTCCGGGAGACCTAAAGCCTGCAGTTGAGACACCTGGTATGTATGTATGTATGTATTTATCTATCCATCCTCTGGCAGGCAGTGGTGATGTTTGTATGTATGTATGTATGTATGTATGTATGTATGCTCTGGCATGCAGTGGTGGGGTTTGTATGTATGTATGCTCTGGCAGGCAGTGGTGCAGTATGTATGTATGTATGTATGCTCTGGCAGGCAGCGGTGGGGTTTGTATGAATGTATGTATGTATGTATCCTCTGGCAGGCAGTGGTGGGGTATGTATGTATGTATGCTCTGGCAGGCAGTGGTGCAGTATGTATGTAGGTAGGTATGTATGTATGTATGCATGTATGTATGTATGCCCTGGCAGGCAGTGGTAGGGTTTGTATGTATGCATGTATGTATGTATGTATGTATGTATGTATGCCCTGGCAGGCAGTGGTAGGATTTGTATGTATGTATGTATGTATGTATGCCCTGGCAAGCAGTGGTGGGGTTTGTATGTATGTATGTATGTATGTATGTATGTATGTACACTCTGGCAGGCAGTGGTAGGGTATGTATGTATGCATGCTCTGGCAGGCAGTGGTGCAGTATGTATGTATGTATGTATGTATGTATGTATGTAAGCATGCTCTGGCAGGCAGTGGTGGGGTTTGTATGTATGTTTCCTCTGGCATGCAGTGGTGGGGTTTGTATGTATGTATGTATGTATGTATCCTCTGGCAGGCAGTGGTGCGGTATGTATATATGTATGTATGTATGTATGTATGTATGCATGTATGTATGTAGGTATGCTCTGGCAGGCAGTGGTACAGTAAGTATGTATGTATGTATGCTCTGGCAGGCAGTGGTGCAGTATGCATGTATGTATGTATGTATGCTCTGGCAGGCAGTGGTGCAGTATGCATGTATGTATGTATGTATGCTCTGGCAGGCAGTGGTAGGGTTTGTATGTATGTATGTATGTATGTATGTATGTATGTATGTATGCCCTGGCAGGGAGTGGTGCAGTATGTATGTATGTATGTATGTATGTATGTATGTATGCCCTGGCAGGCAGTGGTAGGGTTTGTATTTATGTATTTATGTATTTATGTATGTATGTATGTATGTATGTATGTATGTATGTATGCTCTGGCAGGCAGTGGTGGGGTTTGTATGTATGTATGTATGTATGTATGCCCTGGCAGGCAGTGGTAGGGTTTGTATGTATGTATGTATGTATATATATATGGATGTATGGATGCTCTGGCAGGCAGTGGTGCAGTATGTATGTATGTATGCTCTGGCAGGCAGTGGTGCTGTATGTATGCATGTATGTATGTATGTATGTATGTATGTATTAGAGATGGTCACTGACCCCCGTGTTTTGGTTTTGGATTCGGTTTTGGATCTGGATTACCGTCGTGTTTTGGTTTTGGTTTTGGTTTTGCAAAACCTCCATTGCGTGTTTTGGTTTTGGTTTTGGTTTTGTTTGGTTTTGTTTTGCTATTTTTTGGGAAAATCCATGTTTTTGGGCCTAAATTAACCCAATTTAGTGCTCCAACTGTTTTAGAGACAAGTAATCTAATTGTTGAGGTAATAAATCATCCCAAAAAACAGTTTAATTCTTCGTTGGTAGGCCTATTCTACACACAAAACAGATTGTCTTCCTCTCCATCTATGCATATTGGCAAGGCAGCCATCGTCTTTGAATGTATATTACACCCTACACTTATAGTTAAATATGTAAAGAAATGGAAAAAGCCAGTTTGGTTTCTGTCTCTCAAGGCCCCCCTCCACTTGTATAAAATACCAAAAAATTCAGCCATTATAGACTGTACAATATTAATTGACATGGAGAAAGCCAGTTTGGTTTCTGTCTCTCAAGGCCCCCCTCCACTTGTATAAAATACCCAAAAATTCAGCCATTATAGACTGTACAATATTAATTGACATGGAGAAAGCCAGTTTGGTTTCTGTCTCTCTAGGCCCCCCTCCACTTGTATAAAATACTAAAAAATTCAGCCATTATAGACTGTACAATATTAATTGACATGGAGAAAGCCAGTTTGGTTTCTGTCTCTCTAGGCCCCCCTCCACTTGTATAAAATACTAAAAAATTCAGCCATTATAGACTGTACAATATTAATTGACATGGAGAAAGCCAGTTTGGTTTCTGTCTCTCTAGGCCCCCCTCCACTTGTATAAAATACTAAAAAATTCAGCCATTATATACTGTACAATATAAATTGAAATGGACAAAGGCAGTTTGGTATCTGTCTGCATCAGATCCTCTCTCCACTAGGAGTAAAATAGAAAACTATTCAGCCGTTATATAATCTAGAATATAAATAGAAATTGAGAAAGGCAATTTGGTATCTGTCTGCATCATAATCATCAACATCATCATTAGCGCCCTCGTCGCCTACACAAATCTCCCCCTCATCCTCTTCTAATTCCAAAGTGGCATCCTCAATTTGGGTATCACCGGCTACACTCGGGCTATTAAGGCACACATCAGCAGAAGGCTCACGATTAGACATCCCACTGTTGGATGGACTCTCCACAGGGATTGTTATCATTTGTGAATCAGAGCAAATATTCTCCTGTAATGCCTCACTGTTATCTTGCAGCTCGGCTTTGACGCGTAACAGTAGTTGTGCACCAATTGTAGGCTGGGTAACTTTTTGGGATCTGCCACTAATAGCCAAAGGTGAAGGCCTCATTCTCTCTTTGCCACTGCGTGTGTAGAATGGCATGCTTGCAATTTTTTTTTATCGTCACTTAACTTTTGCTCAGTTACACTTCGTTTTCGCTTCAATACAGTAAATTTTTTTTTGGTTTTTGTTTTTTGCACTAATTTGAAAACACTCTGTTGTTTGACATCGCCTTGGCCAGATGACGTACTGGGAACACTAACATCAGGACTGGTGACAGAACCTGGTTGCTCATTTAGATCATATGTGGACTGCTTTGAATCCATTGCGTAGATACTGCTGACAGATATGACTTTTGACAGCCAGAAATATTAATGCACAATTAGGGAGGACACCCCAAAAACACTGAGGAGTGCTAAAATTTATTGAGTAGATACTGCTGACAGATATGACTTTTGACAGCCAGAAATATTAATGCACAATTAGAGAGGACACCCCAAAAACACTGAGGAGTGCTAACATTTATTGAGTAGATACTGCTGACAGATATGACTTTTGACAGCCAGAAATATTAATGCACAATTAGAGAGGACACCCCAAAAACACTGAGGAGTGCTAACATTTATTGAGTAGATACTGCTGACAGATATGACTTTTGACAGCCAGAAATATTAATGCACAATTAGGGAGGACACCCCAAAAACACAGAGGAGTGCTAAAATTTATTGAGTAGATACTGCTGACAGATATGACTTTTGACAGCCAGAAATATTAATGCACAATTAGAGAGGACACCCCAAAAACACAGAGGAGTGCTAAAATTTATTGAGTAGATACTGCTGACAGATATGACTTTTGACAGCCAGAAATATTAATGCACAATTAGGGAGGACACCCCAAAAACACAGAGGAGTGCTAAAATTTATTGAGTAGATACTGCTGACAGATATGACTTTTGACAGCCAGAAATATTAATGCACAATTAGAGAGGACACCCCAAAAACACTGAGGAGTGCTAACATTTATTGAGTAGATACTGCTGACAGATATGACTTTTGACAGCCAGAAATATTAATGCACAATTAGAGAGGACACCCCAAAAACACTGAGGAGTGCTAACATTTATTGAGTAGATACTGCTGACAGATATGACTTTTGACAGCCAGAAATATTAATGCACAATTAGAGAGGACACCCCAAAAACACTGAGGAGTGCTTAAAATTATTGAGTAGATACTGCTGACAGATATGACTTTTGACAGCCAGAAATATTAATGCACAATTAGAGAGGACACCCCAAAAACACTGAGGAGTGCTAACATTTATTGAGTAGATACTGCTGACAGATATGACTTTTGACAGCCAGAAATATTAATGCACAATTATGGGGGACAACCCAAAAGCGCTGGGGAGTGCCAAATATGAAGAAAAAATAATAAACCTCTATCCTCCTCTCTGCACTAGCGATTTTGGTTAGAGCAATTGCAAGAACAATATTGTATTCTTTCTCTGTCCCTGCTCTAATTAGCCTATGACTACACCCTGCTCTCTCCCTCTGTCAAATGGCGATGGATTGCTGTGGAGGCGTGTATTTATAAAGTTGAAGTATCGCGAGAACCGAGTCCCGAGATCCGACGACGTCACAATGACGTTCGGCCTCGATTTGGATTCGGAATTGGCGGGAGAGTACCGAGCTGCTCAGCTCGGTACTCGGATACCCAAAGTTCGGGTGGGTTCGGTTCTCGGAGAACCGGACCCGCCCATCTCTAGTATGTATGTATGTATCCTCTGGCAGGCAGTGGTGGGGTTTGTATGTATGTATGTATGTATGTATGTTTGTATGCTCTGGCAGGCAGTGGTGCAGTATGTATGTATGAATGTATGTATGTATGTATGTATGTATGTATGGTCTGGCAGGCAGTGGTGGGGTTTGTATGTATGTATGTATGTATGTATGTATGTATGCATGCCCTGGCAAGTAGTGGTGGGGTTTGTATGTATGTATGCATGTATGCATGTATGTATGTATGTATGTATGTATGTATGTATGCCCTGGCAGGCAGTGGTGCAGTATGTATGTATGCTCTGGCAGGCAGTGGTGGGGTTTGTATGTATGTATGTATGTATGTATGTATCTATCCTCTGGCATGCAGTGGTTGGGTTTGTATGTATGTATGTAGGTATGTATGTATCCTCTGGCAGGCAGTGGTGCAGTATGTATGTTTGTATGTATGCTCTGGCAGGCAGTGGTGCAGTATGTATGTATGCTCTGGCAGGCAGTGGTAGGGTTTGTATGTTTGTATGTATGTATGTATGTATGTATGTATGTATGTATGTATGTATGTATGCCCTGGCAGGTAGTGGTGGGGTTTGTATTTATGTATGTATGTATGTATGTATGTATGCCCTGGCAGGCAGTGGTGCAGTATGTATGTATTTATGTATGTATGTATGCATGTTCTGGCAGGCAATGGTGCAGTATGTATGTATGTATGTATGTATGTATGTATGTTCTGGCAGGCAGTGGTGCAGTATGTATGTATGCTCTGGCAGGCAGTGGTGCAGTATGTATGTATGTATGCTCTGGCAGGCAGTGGTAGGGTTTGTATGTATGTATGCCCTGGCAGGCAGTGGTGGGGTTTGTATGTATGTATGTATGTAAGTATGTATGTAAGTATGCCCTGGCAGGCAGTGGTGGGGTTTGTATGTATGTATGTATGTATGTATGCATGCTCTGGCAGGCAGTGGTGGGGTTTGTATGTATGTATGTATGCAGAGCCGTAACTAGGGTGGTGCGGGCGGTGCCGTCGCCCAGGGCGCAAGCCCAAGTGGGCGCAGCAGCCGCCCGCTACCTGGCTCTATCTACAGGCCTTTACTTACCCGCAGTGGAACGCATCTTCCACTGACAGGAAGTTCGGCATTTGGAATGCAAATGCCGAACTTCCTGTTGGTGGAACGCATATGCGTTCCACTGCGGGTAAGTGAATGAAAGATTCTCTGATTGAGCCCCAGGGGTTGGTGCAGCAGCAGCGCTGTCTGTGTGTGAGGTGCTGCTGCTGCAGGATCCGGACCATTCTCCCCTCTGGCTCCCTGCTTCTCTGAGGCTGTCTACTTGGTGGATGGGGGCGGGTTCAGGAGCGTCACGGTCAGAAGGGGACTCCAGTCACACGGGGGGGAGGCACACAGACACTTGCCAGCTCTGGCTGTCTCTAGCTCGGGGGCTCAGAGCCTCTCGGAGGGGCACAGACTGGGCACGCCCGTGGGGGGGGGGATCTCTCGGCCAGTTACAGGGATTTACTGGCTTCACTATCGCTGTCACTGCTGTCCAGATGCTGGGTTATTGTTGTCCTGTTACTAGTTCCCTCCACTTCACCTCTTATACAGATGTCTATTCAGTGTACATTGTTCCTGCTAACTAGGGATGTGCACCGGCGACTTTTGAGGTCTCGTGTTTTGTGTTTGGATCCGGATTTTCATTATTTTTGGGGTTCGGATTTGTCTCGCAAAACACTTGACGAAAGGTCTCGGTTCGGATTTAAGGTATTGGATTCGGATTTTTTTTTAAAAAAAACATAAAAAGTTTAAAAATCAAGTTTTTGGGCTTATTTTCACTCCTAGGCTATTATTAACCTCAATAACATTCAATAACAAGCATTTCCACTAATTTACAGTGTATTCTGAACACCTCAAAATATAGTTATTAGTCCAAAACGTTGCAACGAGGTATCTTTCTGGACTGCGTAGAGGAGTGGTCACCACAATATATATTAAAAACCCTGTGTCACTCACCGGACCGTGAGTGCCTCTTCCCGGACATTTAGGAACCGTGGCCGTCCTCCATCCTGAGGGTCTGCGCATGCGCAGCCCTTTCCTATACTTCAGTGTATGTCCCTTTAACTCAATTGGCAGATCAGGCAACACTCCCTATATTAAGCACCTGTGGTCAACACCACGTTGCCTGATCTTGGAGTCTCATTCCCCATGAGCCTCTGAAGGTGTTCCTGTGTTTCCTCGTGTATTCAGCGCTGCTGATTCCTGTGGTTTCCAAACCACTTCTACCTCTGTGGTTTCCAAACCACTTCTACTACTGTGGTTCCCATACCACTTCTACCATCAACTGTATCATCGTGACTGTGAGCTGATTCCTATCCGCTGCCTCCGTGCACTACAGTCTTCTATACCACTTCAACGCTATTATATTCCATTGTGACTGTTTTGCTGATTCCTATCCGCTGCCTCCGTGCACTACAGTCTCCTATACCACTTCAACGCTATTATATTCCATAGTGACTGTTTGCTGATTCCTATCCGCTGCCTCCGTGCACTACAGCCTTCTCTCCTTATCCACTCACCTGTTCATCATCGTGACTGTGAGCTGATTCCTATCCGCTGCCTCCGTTCACTACAGCCTCCAGCTGGCAACTCGCCTGTGTTCATCATCGTGACTGTGAGCTGATTCCTATCCGCTGCCTCCGTGCACTACAGCCTCCAGCTGGCAACTCGCCTGTGTTCATCATCATGACCGTGAGCTGATTCCTATCCGCTGCCTCCGTGCACTACAGCCTCCAGCTGGCAACTCGCCTGTGTTCATCATCGTGACTGCTAGCTGATTCCTATCCGCTGCTCCTGTGCACGTCAGCCTCATCTCATCTCTCCCGTGGGTCCGCGGAGTCCTGCTGCCGCTGCCAGTCCTATCGTCCATCTACTGCTGATCCGCTCTCCACGCCTTCCTGTTTCCCCTGGTCTCTACCCTCCTGTCAGCATTGGATTCGTATCTCATCAGCTACTCCTCTGCTAGATCATCTCCATTCTCCTGGGTCCTCCATGAGTCCAGCTCCATGTTTTACTGATTCCTGTGGATTCGTGTCCCTGTTGGTCTACTTACCTGTGCGCTGCACCTACTAGACTCCTGCCTCTTACATCCAGGGACTTCTCATCCTGTCGGCCTCCTGCCGCCCAGGTATCACTGCACTCCCATCTGACTGCCTTCTGAACCACGGTATGCATACTTCTCATTGACTGTGCTGGTGTATTGCATATCTTGCTGGACTGTGTTGGTTCTCCTCTGGAGTCTGCAATCCGCTGAGTCTTTTGCCATCATTGACTGTGTTACCTTGTGCTGGATTACTTCAGAGACTTCCTACATTTGCAGACCTGTTCAGTCATTTATATATATTGTGCATATTAGTGTGGATCGTGTTTAATGTGCCCGTGTACATCCTGTGTTGCAGTCTCTCCCCGTACACCTCCTCACATATATTTTCAGTGGTACAACTTGCTGAAGGCAGACCACTAATTCCTGTTCCGGTATCACCTGTTCCATTCCTCTCACATAGCAGTGGTACAACTTGCTACCGCAGACCACTGACTTCCCGGATACCTCCACTTGGATTCCATTCCTTCACTCAGACAGCGGTACCACTTGCTATCCGCAGACCGCTGACTCTCATCACCTCCTCGTTTCTGTTGGACATTCCTCCTCACTATAGCAGTGGTACAACTTGCTAACGCAGACCACTGACTACCTCCACTTGCCCTTGTCCATACAGTTCCTCGTGTATTATTACCTCCATATTACCAGTGCTGCTAGTCATAGACTTTCCTGAGCATCTCATCATCTACTTTTGCCTGTTCCGTGATCACCCTGCTACCAGAGTACACTATTACCATCTACATTGCTCTGGTAAGCTTACCACCTGGTGATCCCTGGGTAAAGACTCCTAGTGCCCGTGACACCCTGAACTTGTATGATTCGCACCAATAAATGTACCTGGACTGCGTAGAGGAGTGGGTCACCACAATATATATAACAAGAAAACCATCAACTTGTATGATTCGCACCAATAAATGTACCTGGACTGCGTAGAGGAGTGGGTCACCACAATATTATTAAAAAACCCTACACAGGTCTGAATTCCACCCAAAAAGTTTATGGACTGCGTAGTGTAGTGTTCCCCACAATAATATTTAAAATTTTTGCAGCAACAGTCAACGTTGTTTAATATCTGATACACCTCTATCTGGACTGCATAGTGGAGTGGCCCCGGTACCCAATTTGGTACCGGGGCCACAATACCTCCTCCAAACATGGTACAGACCATTCGTCATTGAGATCCCATCAAGTATGTTAAAGACAGACAGGGTCGAAGTGTTATTGGTTGACTTTGTAAACCAAAAAACTGTCCCTGTTGCACATAGTCGTGCAATGAAGACTGACTTTTTCATTTAAAGGCACCATCTTTCAAGTGTAGTGTTTGTAAGTCTAAGTCATATTATACTTTTGGTAAAATTGGTTTATTTTGTTCCTCTTTATGGTAACTACTAATAGAATTAAAGTATTAAATAGAAGCGGCAGTTCCTCTTTATGGGAATTAGTAATAGAATTAAAGTATTAAATAGAATTAAAGTATTAAATAGAGTGGTATAGAGTTATAGTGTGGTATAGATAGAGTGGTCCCCACAATATAATAATAAAACCCTCAACTGGTCTGAATTCCACCAAACAAGTATCTGGACTGCGTAGTGGGGTGGCCCCGGTACCCAATTTGATACCGGGGCCACAATAAAATAAATACACCCTCAACTGGTCTGAATTCCACCAAACAAGTATCTGGACTGCGTTGTGGGGTGGCCCCGGTACCCAATTTGATACCGGGGCCACAATAAAATAAATACACCCTCAACTGGTCTGAATTCCACCAAACAAGTATCTGGACTGCGTAGTGGGGTGGCCCCGGTACCCAATTTGATACCGGGGCCACAATAAAATAAATACACCCTCAACTGGTCTGAATTCCACCAAACAAGTATCTGGACTGCGTAGTGGGGTGGCCCCAGTACCCAATTTGATACCGGGGCCACAATAAAATAAATACACCCTCAACTGGTCTGAATTCCACCAAACAAGTATCTGGACTGCATAGTGGGGTGGCCCCGGTATCCAATTCTATACCGGGGCCACAATACCTCCTCCAATTTCCAAGTGTAGTGTTTATAACATCTTAACACTACACTAGTTCTAGCACGTCAAAACCTCTTGTTTTAAATAATGACAGGGCATTTAACTTTTGATTTAATTTATTGAATTTGTTGGCATTTTCTTTTACTTTTTGAACATGGCAAACGACTGTTGAATGGTCACATAATGCCAAAAAAAAAGTTGCAAGATGGAATTGTCCTTGGGCCCTCCCACCCACCCTTATGTTGTTGAAATAGGACATGCACACTTTAACAAACCAATCATTTCAGCGACAGGGCCTACCAAACAACTGTGGCTGAAATGATTGGTTTGTTTTGGCCCCCACACCAATAAAACAATTCATCTCTCCCTGTACAAACTAAACAGGCTCTACTGAGGAAAGATGTCGTCCTCATCCTCAACCTCTGATTCCTCTCTCCCTACAGTGTGTACTTCCTCCTCCTCACACATTATCAATTCGTCCCCGCTGGACTCCACAACCACAGTCCCTCTGTACTGTCTGGAGGGCAGTGCTGTACTTCATTGAGGAATTGATTATTCATTTTTATAAACATCATTTTTTCAACGTTGTGAGGAAGCAACCTCCTTCGCCGCTCACTGACCAGGTTCCCCGCTGCACTAAAAACTCTTTCCGAGTACACACTGGAGGGGGGACAACTCAGTTAAAAAATAGAGCCAGTTTGTACAGGGGCTTCCAAACTGCCTTTTGGAGTTCTACCACGTCACTACCTCTAGTTAATTTAGATTGCAAGGCTTGTAAATATAAATACTTTGCAGATAAAAAAAGCAGGCTGCACAGACTGTTGAGCTAGAAAGTGAAATTAAATGGACCACGTTACTTTGGTGGCTATCTATGCCCCCCCCCCCCTCCCCCCGCCCTACACTTGTAGTTGAATATAAATAACGCAGCCTGCATAGACTGTAGAACTAGAAATTCAAATATACAAAGAAATGGACAAAGGCAGTTTGGTATCTGTCTGCATCAGATCCCCTCTCCACTAGGAGTAAAACAGGAAACTTTTCAGCCGTTATATAATCTAGAATATAAATAGAAATTGAGAAAGGCAATTTGGTATCTGTCTGCATCATAATCATCAACATCCTCCTCAGCGCCAGCTACATCAATATCCTCCTCCCAGTGTACAACATTCACACCTTCATTAGCCAAATCTGTAACTGGACTGTGGGTGATCCTTCCAGCATATGCAGAGGGCGTGCTGCAAATGCTGGATGGAGTCACCTCTTCCCGTACAGTGATGGGAAGGTCAGGGTTCACAACCAACAACCCCCTTGGACTCGCCTTGGGGATTTGTGATGTCATCTGTTTAGAAGGCAGAGTTCTTTGCTGTTTTGTTGTTGTTGCTGACAGCATAACTCTCTTAAATTTTTTGTAGGGGGGGGGAGGAGGGCTTAGATCCTTGGGTGAAGCTGGACCACTAGTCATGAACACAGGCCAGGGCCTAAGCCGTTCCTTGCCACTACGTGTCGTAAATGGCATATTGCCAACTTTACGTTTCTCCTCAGATGATTTTAAGTTTCTCTTTTTGCTATTTTTTGAGAACTTGGGCTTTTTGGATTTTACATGCCCTGTACTAGGAGATTGGGCATCGGGCTTGCCAGACGACGTTGATGGCATTTCATCGTCTATGTCATGACTAGTGGCAGCAGCTTCAGCATTAGGAGGAAGTGGGTCTTGATCTTTCCCTACTTTATCCTCCAAATTTTGGTTTTCCATTATATGTAGCACAAGAGAGCGTACCCCTAAGCCACACACACTCGGCAAAGCCTTTAAAAATTATATGCGGCACAGGAGAGTAGCACTGGACTTATACTGCTGAATCAGTGAACTTTGTAATAGCAGTACCACTGGACTTTTACTGCTGAATGTGTGAACTTGGTAATATTACAGTACCAATGGGCTTATATACTGCTGGATTGGCTTTGCAAATTTGGTTATAATTATTTTTTTTTAAAATTTTTTATTTTAATTTTTTTTATAACTTTTTTTTTATTTTTTAAAAACTTGGGAATAATGGGGAAATAACTATGCCCTTAGAAGCACAGAGCACAGGACACAGCACCACTGGACTGAACAGGACCCAGCAGCACTACTGAACTCAGCAGGACAGAGCACAGGACACAGCACCACTGGACTGATACTGCAGAATGTGTGAACTTTGTAATATTGCAGAACCACTGGACTTTTACTGCTGAATGTGTGAACTTTGTAATATTGCAGTACCAATGGACTTATACTGCTGGATTGGTTTTGCAAATTTGGTTATAATTATATTTTATTTTTTTAATTTTAAATTTTAAATTTTTTTTTTACTTTTTTTTTATTTTTTAAAAACTTGGGAATAATGGGGAAATAACTATGCACTTAGAAGCAC
Source organism: Mixophyes fleayi (assembly GCF_038048845.1). NCBI lineage: Eukaryota > Metazoa > Chordata > Amphibia > Anura > Limnodynastidae > Mixophyes > Mixophyes fleayi. The sequence goes on from NC_134405.1 coordinate 5,087,078, forward strand.
AGAGCACAGGACACAGCACCACTGGACTGAACAGGACACGGCACAGGACCCAGCAGCACTACGGAACTCAGCAGGACAGAGCACAGGACACAGCACCACTGGACTGATACTGCAGAATGTGTGAACTTTGTAATATTGCAGTACCACTGGACTTTTACTGCTGAATGTGTGAACTTGGTAATATTGCAGTACCAATGGGCTTATACTGCAGGATTGGTTGTGCAAATTTTGTGGTAATTAAAAAAAATTAAATTAGTTTTTGGTATTTTTTTAAATAACTTTTTTTTATTTTTTTAAACACAGGGGAATATTGGGGAAATAACTATGCCCTTAGAAGCACAGAGCACAGGACACAGCACCACTGGACTGAACAGGACACAGCACAGGACCCAGCAGCACCACTGACCTCAGAAGGACAGAGCACAGCACACAGCACCACTGGACTGATACTGCAGAACACAGCACAGCACAGCACAGAACTAAACAGCACAGCACAGAACTAAACAGCACAGCACAGAACTAAACAGCACAGAGGACCACCTAACACACCCTCCCTCTACCCTGATCAATGCCCGAGTGAAGATGGCGGCGACTAGCGGGGAATTTATAGGATCCGAGTATCGCGAGATCCGACAGCGGGATTATGAGTCAGAGCCTCAGTTTCAGATTTGAATTTGGCGCCAATACCCGGATCTGTCTCGGATCCGACTCGGATCCGCAACGTTCGGGTGGGCTCGGATTTCAGAAATCCGAGTGCGCTCATCTCTACTGCTAACCTTCCTATTATACAAATTAATGGCAGCACACATACCTGCTTCTGTCTCTGTATTCCAGTCTGGTGTCCTTCTTCATCTCATCTATGTATATCTCTCTCACACTCGTTTCTGTGTCTGTCTGACTGTTTCTGCTTCTCCCATGTCTCTCTCACCTATGTATCTCTTACACTCATATCTGTGTCTTTATGTATGGCTGCCTGTATCCATGTTTATACACCTCTTATCTCTATCTCTCTCACTCAATTCTGTATCTATATGTCTGGCTGTCTCTCTGTTGTTACATCCCTCACCCCTTTATCCCTCTGTCATATCTGTATTTCTTTCACTAATCCCTCTCTCTCCCTTCCTGTTTCTTTTTCTCTCTCTGTCTCTCTCTCTTTCTTCCTCCCCCTTCTCTCTCCCTCTATCTCTATCTCTTACTACCTCCATCTCTCTCTTTATCCATCCTCTCTCTTTCTCCTCCCTTTCTCCATCCATCTCTCTATCATGCATTTGCAAATATGTGTAACAGAATTATTTCAGTAAAGTGCTAGCCACACCCCCACATTAGGTTGGCCACACCCACTTGGCAAATGTCACTCCCACTTAGATGGGGGGCGCCGGTGCCCTGTCTCGCCCAGGGCACTAAAATGTCTAGTTACGGCACTGTATGTATGTATGTATGTTAAGGATGAGCGCGCTCGGATTTCTGAAATCCGAGCCCACCCGAACGTTGCGGATCCGAGTCGGATCCGAGACAGATCCGGGTATTGGCGCCAAATTCAAAAGTGAAACTGAGGCTCTGACTCATAATCCCGTTGTCGGATCTCGCGATACTCGGATCCTATAAATTCCCCGCTAGTCGCCGCCATCTTCACTCGGGCATTGATCAGGGTAGAGGGAGGGTGTGTTAGGTGGTCCTCTGTGCTGTTTAGTTCTGTGCTGTTTAGTTCTGTGCTGTTTAGTGCTGTGCTGTTTAGTGCTGTGCTGTGCTGTGCTGTGTTCTGCAGTATCAGTCCAGTGGTGCTGTGTGCTGTGCTCTGTCCTTCTGAGGTCAGTGGTGCTGCTGGGTCCTGTGCTGTGTCCTGTTCAGTCCAGTGGTGCTGTGTCCTGTGCTCTGTGCTTCTAAGGGCATAGTTATTTCCCCAATATTCCCCTGTGTTTAAAAAAATAAAAAAAAGTTTTTTTTTATAAAATACCAAAAACTACTTTAATATTTTTTAATTACCACAAAATTTTCACAACCAATCCTGCAGTATAAGCCCATTGGTACTGCAATATTACCAAGTTCACACATTCAGCAGTAAAAGTCCAGTGGTACTGCAATATTACAAAGTTTACACATTCTGCAGTATCAGTCCAGTGGTGCTGTGTCCTGTGCTCTGTCCTGCTGAGTTCCGTAGTGCTGCTGGGTCCTGTGCCGTGTCCTGTTCAGTCCAGTGGTGCTGTGTCCTGTGCTCTGTGCTTCTAAGGGCATAGTTATTTCCCCATTATTCCCAAGTTTGTAAAAAATAAAAAAAAAGTAAAAAAAAAAAAAAAAAAAAAAATATATAATAATTATAACCAAATTTGCAAAACCAATCCAGCATTATAAGTCCATTGGTACTGCAATATTACCAAGTTCACACATTCAGCAGTAAAAGTCCAGTGGTACTGCAATATTACAAAGTTTACACATTCTGCAGTATCAGTCCAGTGGTGCTGTGTCCTGTGCTCTGTCCTGCTGAGTTCCGTAGTGCTGCTGGGTCCTGTGCCGTGTCCTGTTCAGTCCAGTGGTGCTGTGTCCTGTGCTCTGTGCTTCTAAGGGCATAGTTATTTCCCCATTATTCCCAAGTTTGTAAAAAATAAAAAAAAAGTAAAAAAAAAAAAAAAAATTTAAAAAAAAAAATATATATAATAATTATAACCAAATTTGCAAAACCAATCCAGCATTATAAGTCCATTGGTACTGCAATATTACCAAGTTCACACATTCAGCAGTAAAAGTCCAGTGGTACTGCAATATTACAAAGTTTACACATTCTGCAGTATCAGTCCAGTGGTGCTGTGTCCTGTGCTCTGTCCTGCTGAGTTCCGTAGTGCTGCTGGGTCCTGTGCCGTGTCCTGTTCAGTCCAGTGGTGCTGTGTCCTGTGCTCTGTGCTTCTAAGGGCATAGTTATTTCCCCATTATTCCCAAGTTTGTAAAAAATAAAAAAAAAGTAAAAAAAAATTAAAAATTTAAAAAAAAAAAAAAATATATAACAATTATAACCAAATTTGCAAAACCAATCCAGCATTATAAGTCCATTGTACTGCAATATTACCAAGTTCACACATTCTGCAGTATCTTGTGCTACATATAATGGAGACCAAAAATTTGGAGATAAAGTAGGGAAAGATCAAGACCCACTTCCTCCTAATGCTGAAGCTGCTGCCACTAGTCATGACATAGACGATGAAATGCCATCAACGTCGTCTTCCAAGCCCGATGCCCAATCTCGTAGTACCGGGCATGTAAAATCCAAAAAGCCCAAGTTAAGAAAAAGTAGCAAAAAGAGAAACTTAAAATCATCTGAGGAGAAACGTAAAGTTGCCAATATGCCATTTACGACACGGAGTGGCAAGGAACGGCTTAGGCCCTGGCCCGTGTTCATGACTAGTGGTTCAGCTTCACCCACGGATCTTAGCCCTCCTCCTCCTCCCCCCCCCTACAAAAAATTGAAGAGAGTTATGCAGTCAGCAACAAAACAGCAAACAACTCTGCCTTCTAAAGAGAAATTATCACAAATCCCCAAGGCGAGTCCAAGCGTGTTGGTGGGTTGTCAAGCCTGACCTTCCCATCACTGTACGGGAAGAGGTGGCTCGGGAGGAGGCTATTGATGATGTAGCTGGCGCTGTGGAGGAACTTGATGATGAGGATGGTGATGTGGTTATTGTAAATGAGGCACCAGGGGGGGAAACAGCTGATGTCCATGGGATGAAAAAGCCCATCGTCATGCCTGGTCAGAAGACCAAAAAATGCACCTCTTCGGTCTGGAGTTATTTTTATCCAAATCCAGACAACCAATGTATGGCAATATGTAGCTTATGTAAAGCTCAAATAAGCAGGGGTAAGGATCTTGCCCACCTAGGAACATCCTCCCTTATACGTCACCTGAATAACCTTCATAGTTCAGTGGTTAGTTCAGGAACTGGGGCTAGGACCCTCATCGGTACAGGGACACCTAAATCCCGTGGTCCAGTTGGATACACACCAGCAACACCCTCCTCGTCAACTTCCTCCACAATCTCCATCAGATTCAGTCCTGCAGCCCAAGTCACCAGCCAGACTGAGTCCTCCTCAATACGGGATTCATCCGAGGAATCCTGCAGCGGTACGCCTACTACTGCCACTGCTGCTGTTGCTGCTGTTAGTCGGTCATCTTCCAGAGGGGAAGTCGTAAGACCGCTAAGTCTTTCACCAAACAATTGACCGTCCAACAGTCGTTTGCCATGACCACCAAATACGATAGTAGTCACCCTATTGCAAAGGCGTATAACTGCGGCTGTAACTGCAATGTTGGTGTTAGACGTGCGCCCGGTGTCCGCCATCAGTGGAGTGGGATTTAGAGGGTTGATGGAGGTATTGTGTCCCCGGTACCAAATCCCCTCGAGATTCCACTTCACTAGGCAGGCGATACCAAAAATGTACAGAGAAGTACGATCAAGTGTCCTCAGTGCTCTTAAAAATGCGGTTGTACCCACTGTCCACTTAACCACGGACATGTGGACAAGTGGTTCTGGGCAAACGAAGGACTATATGACTGTGACAGCCCACTGGGTAGATGCATCCCCTTCCGCAGCAACAGCAACAGCTGCATCAGTAGCAGCATCTACAAAATGGCTGCTCATGCAAAGGCAGGCAACATTGTGCATTACAGGCTTTAATAAGAGGCACAACGCTGCCAACATATTAGAGAAAATGAGGGAAATTATCTCCCAGTGGCTTACCCCACTTAGACTCTCATGGGGATTTGTGGTGTCAGACAATGCCAGTAACATTGTGCGGGCATTAAATATGGGCAATTTCCAGCACGTCCCATGTTTTGCCCACACCATTAATTTGGTGGTGCAGCATTACCTCAAGAGTGACAGGGGTGTGCAGGAGATGCTTGCGGTGGCCCGCAAAATTGCTGGACACTTTCGGCATTCAGCCAGTGCCTACCGCAGACTAGAGGCACATCAGAAAAGCTTGAACCTGCCCTGCCATCACCTCAAACAAGAGGTTGTGACGCGCTGGAACTCCACCCTCTATATGCTGCAGAGGATGGAGGAGCAGCAAAAGGCCATTCAGGCCTACACAGCCACCTACGACATAGGCAAAGGAGTGGGGATGCGCCTGAGTCAAGCGCAGTGGAGACTGATTTCCGTGTTGTGCAAGGTTCTGCAGCCATTTGAACTTGCCACACGAGAAGTCAGTTCCGACACTGCCAGCTTGAGTCAGGTCATTCCCCTGATCAGGCTGTTGCAGAAGCAGCTGGAGAAAGTGAGGGAGGAGCTGGTAAGCCATTGCGATTACAGCAAGCATGTAGCTCTTGTGGATGTAGCCCTTCGTACGCTTTGCCAGGATCCGAGGGTGGTCACTCTTTTAAAGTCAGAGGAATACATTCTGGCCACCGTGCTCGATCCTCGGTTTAAAGCGTATGTTGTGTCTCTGTTTCCGGCGGACACAAATCTACAGCGGTGCAAAGACCTGCTGGTCAGGAGATTGTCCTCTGAAGAGGACCGTGACATGCCAACAGCTCCACCCTCATTTTCTTCCACATCTATGGCTGCAAGGAAAAAGCTCAGTTTTCCCAAAAGAGGCACTGGCGGGGATGCTGATAACATCTGGTCCGGACTGAAGGACCTGCCAACCATTGCAGACATGTCTACTCTCGCTGCATTGGATGCTGTCACAATAGAAAAAATTGTGGATGATTACTTTGCTGACACCATCCAAGTAGACATGTCAGACAGTCCATATTGTTACTGGCAGGAAAAAAAGGCAGTTTGGAAGCCCCTGTACAAACTGGCTCTATTTTACCTGAGTTGTCCCCCCTCCAGTGTGTACTCGGAAAGAGTTTTTAGTGCAGCGGGGAACCTGGTCAGTGAGCGGCGAAGGAGGTTGCTTCCTCACAACGTTGAAAAAATGATGTTTATAAAAATGAATAATCAATTCCTCAATGAAGTACAGCACTGCCCTCCAGATACTACAGAGGGACCTGTGGTTGTGGAGTCCAGCGGGGACGAATTGATAATGTGTGATGAGGAGGAAGTACACACTGTAGGGGAGAGGAATCAGAGGTTGAGGATGAGGACGACATCTTGCCTCAGTAGAGCCTGTTTAGTCTGTACAGGGAGAGATGAATAGCTTTTTTGGTGTGGGGGCCCAAACAAACCAATCATTTCAGTCAAAGTTGTTTGGTAGGCCCTGTCGCTGAAATGATTGGTTTGTTAAAGTGTGCATGTCCTATTTCAACAGCAGACCTCTCAACTGCAGCTCATCCCTCCTCTGCGGGGATAATGTCTCCTGTGCTCTGACACGTCACTCTGTGTACTCTCAGCCTCAGGATCTGACACTACAGCTACCATGCCTCTTGTAGCAGCCCTCACTCCAGGGCCTCTTCCATGTGCAGTGTCCCCCTCTCTCTTGGGTTCACTATAGTGGCATGGAGTTCTCCCCCTCATCCAGGGCACACATTCCTTGCCCTGGCTCAGTCACCACGCTCAGACTTCCAGGCAATGCTGGGGGAGCCTGGGAGCTTCCACCCCAGGTCCCCAGCTACAACTCTCCTCTCCTGTGTCTTCTCTCTCTTTCTGACACTTGAAAGATCGTGCCTTTAAATGAAAAAGTCAGTCTTGATTGCACGACTATGTGCAAGTGCAACAGGGACATTTTTTTGGGTTTACAAAGTCAAACAATAACACTACGACCCTGTCTGTCTGGGGTCTGTCAATGACGAATTGTCTGGAGCATGTTTTGAGGAGGTATTGTGGCCCCGGTATCAAATTGGGTACCGGGGCCACCCCACTATGCAGTCCAGATACTTGTTTGGTGGAATTCCGACACGTGGAGGGTTTTTTAATTATATTGTGGCCTCGGTACCAAATTGTGTACCGGGGCCACCACACTACGCAGTCAAGATACTTGTTTGGTGGAATTCAGACCAGTTGAGGGTTTTATTATTATATTGTGTGGACCACTCTATCTATACCACACTACAACTCTATACCACTCTATTTCCTACTTTAATTCTATTTAATTCTATTTCCTACTTTAATTCTATTACTAATTAATTAACATAAAGAGGAACCAAAAAAACCAATTTTACCAAAAGTATAATATGACTTAGACTTACAAACACTACACTTTAAAGATCGTGCCTTTAAATGAAAAAGTAAGTCTTCATTGCACGACTATGTGCAACAGGGACAGTTTTTTTCTTTACAAAGTCAACTAATAACACTTGGACCCTGTCTGTCTTTAACATACTTAATGGGATCTCAATGACGAATTGCCTGTAGCATGTTTGGAGGAGGTATTGTGGCCCCGGTATCAAGTTGGGTACCGGGGCCACCCCACTACGCAGTCCAGATACTTGTTTGGTGGAATTCTGACACGTGGAGGGTGTATTTATTTTATTGTGGCCCCGGTATCAAGTTGGGTACCGGGGCCACCCCACTACGCAGTCCAGATACTTGTTTGGTGGAATTCTGACACGTGGAGGGTGTATTTATTTTATTGTGGCCCCGGTATCAAGTTGGGTACCGGGGCCACCCCACTACGCAGTCCAGATACTTGTTTGGTGGAATTCTGACACGTGGAGGGTGTATTTATTTTATTGTGGCCCCGGTACCAAATTGTGTACCGGGGCCACCACACTACGCAGTCAAGATAGATAGATGCGTATCATAGATAAAGTACATTCAGTGGTGTGGGGCAAATTGAAAAATATTCAAAATGCACTGACATTATCAAAAACAAGAGGTTGTCACACGCTAAAACTCCAACATGTATATGATGGAGAGGATGGAGGAGCAGCCGTATGTGTAGTGTAATGCAGACCTGTTGAAGGTTTTTTATATATTTTATTGTGGTGCCCAGTGCCCACTCCTCTACGCAGTCCAGGTACATTTATTGGTGCGAATCAAACAAGTTGATGGTTTTTCTTATTATATATATTGTGGTGACCCACTCCTCTACGCAGTCCAGGTACATTTATTGTTGCGAATCAAACAAGTTGATGGTTTTCTTATTATATATATTGTGGTGACCCACTCCTCTACGCAGTCCAGGTACATTTATTGGTGCGATTCATAAAAGTTCAGGGTTTTTAAGATATTGTGGTGACCCACTCCTCTACGCAGTCCAGGTACATTTATTGGTGCGATTCATAAAAGTTCAGGGTTTTTAATATATTGTGGTGACCCACTCCTCTACGCAGTCCAGGTACATTTATTGGTGCGAATCAAACAAGTTGATGGTTTTCTTATTATATATATTGTGGTGACCCACTCCTCTACGCAGTCCAGGTACATTTATTGGTGCGATTCATAAAAGTTCAGGGTTTTTAATATATTGTGGTGACCCACTCCTCTACGCAGTCCAGGAACATTTATTGGTGCGAATCAAACAAGTTGATGGTTTTCTTATTATATATATTGTGGTGACCCACTCCTCTACGCAGTCCAGGTACATTTATTGGTGCGATTCATAAAAGTTCAGGGTTTTTAATATATTGTGGTGACCCACTCCTCTACGCAGTCCAGGTACATTTATTGGTGCGAATCAAACAAGTTGATGGTTTTCTTATTATATATATTGTGGTGACCCACTCCTCTACGCAGTCCAGGTACATTTATTGGTGCGATTCATAAAAGTTCAGGGTTTTTAAGATATTGTGGTGACCCACTCCTCTACGCAGTCCAGGTACATTTATTGGTGCGAATCAAACAAGTTGATGGTTTTCTTATTATATATATTGTGGTGACCCACTCCTCTACGCAGTCCAGGTACATTTATTGGTGCGATTCATAAAAGTTCAGGGTTTTTAATATATTGTGGTGACCCACTCCTCTACGCAGTCCAGGTACAATTATTGGTGCGAATCATAAAAGTTCAGGGTTTTTAATATATATTGTGGTGACCCACTCCTCTACGCAGTCCAGAAAGATACCTTGTTGCAACGTTTTGGACTAATAACTATATTGTGAGGTGTTCAGAATACACTGTAAATTAGTGGAAATGCTTGTTATTGAATGTTATTGAGGTTAATAATAGCCTAGGAGTGAAAATAAGCCCAAAAACTTGATTTTTAAACTTTTTATGTTTTTTTCAAAAAAAATCCGAATCCAATACCTTAAATCCGAACCGAGACCTTTCGTCAAGTGTTTTGCGAGACAAATCCGAACCTCAAAAATAACGAAAATCCGGATCCAAAACACAAAACACGAGACCTCAAAAGTCGCCGGTGCACATCCCTAATGTATGTAAGCATGCTCTGGCAGGCAGTGGTGCAGTATATATGTATGTATGTATGTATGTATGTTTGCATGCTCTGGCAGGCAGTGGTACAGTATGTATGTATGTATGTATGTTTGCATGCTCTGGCAGGCAGTGGTGGGGTTTGTATGTATGTATGTATGTATGTATGTATGCATGCTCTGGCAGGCAGTGGTGCAGTATGTATGTATGTATATGTATGTATGTATCTATCCTCTGGCAGGCAGTGGTGGGGTATGTATGTATGTATGTATGCTCTGGCAGGCAGTGGTGCAGTATGTATGTATGAATGTATGTATATATGTATGCTCTGGCAGGCAGTGGTGGGGTTTGTATGTATGTATGTATGTATGTATGTATGTATGTATGTATGTATGCATGCTCTGGCAGGCAGTGGTGCAGTATGTATGTATGTATGTATGTATGTATGTATGCTCTGGCAGGCAGTGGTGGGGTTTGTATGTATGTATGTATGTATGTATCCTCTGGCAGGCAGTGGTGCAGTATGTATGTATGTATGTATGCTCTGGCAGGCAGTGGTGGGGTTTGTATGTATGTATGTATGTATGTATGTATCCTCTGGCATGCAGTGGTGGTGTTTATATGTATGTATGTATGTATGTATGTATGTATGTATGTATGTATCCTCTGGCAGGCAGTGGTGCAGTATGTATATATGTATATATGTATATATGTATGTATGTATGTATGCTCTGGCAGGCAGTGGTGCAGTACGTATGTATGCTCTGGCAGGCAGTGGTAGGGTTTGTATGTATGTATGTATGTATGCCCTGGCAGGCAGTGGTGGGGTTTGTATGTATGTATGTATGTATGCTCTGGCAGGCAGTGGTGCAGTATGTATGTATGTATGTATGTATGTATGCTCTGGAAGGCAGTGGTGCAGTATGTATGTATGTATGTATGTATGTATGTATGCTTTGGCAGGCAGTGGTGCAGTATTTATGTATGTATGTATGTATGTATGTATGTATGTATGCTCTGGCAGGCAGTGGTGCAGTATGTATATATGTATGCTCTGGCAGGCAGTATTAGGGTTTGTATGTATGTATGTATGTATGTATGTATGTATGTCTGCCCTGGCAGGCAGTGGTGGGGTTTGTATATATGTATGTATGTATGTATGTATGTATGCCCTGGCAGGCAGTGGTAGGGTTTGTATGTATGTATGTATGTATGTATGTATGTATGTATGTGTATGTATGTATCCTCTGGCAGGCAGTGGTGCAGAATGTATGTATATATTTATGTATGTATGTATGTATGCTCCGGCAGGCAGTGGTGCAGTATGTATGTATGTATGCTCTGGCAGGCAGTGGTAGGGTTTGTATGTATGTATGTATGTATGTATGTATGTATGTATGCTGTGGCAGGCAGTGGTGCAGTATGTATGTATGTATGTATGTATGTATGTATGTATGCTCTGGCAGGCAGTGATGCAGTATGTATGTATGTATGTATGTATGTATGTATGTATGCTCTGGCAGGCAGTGGTGCAGTATGTGTGTAAGCTCTGGCAGGCAGTGGTAGGGTATGTATGTATGTATGTATGTATGTATGTATGCTCTGGCAGGCAGTGGTGCAGTATGTGTGTAAGCTCTGGCAGGCAGTGGTAGGGTATGTATGTATGTATGTATGTATGTATGTATGTATGTATGTATGTATGTATGCCCTGGCAGGCAGTGGTGGGGTTTGTATGTATGTATGTATGTATGTATGTATGTATGTATGCTCTGGCAGGCAGTGGTGTAGTATGTATGTATGTATGTATGTATGTATGCTCTGGCAGGCAGTGGTGTAGTATGTATGTATGTATGTATGTATGTATGTATGCTCTGGCAGGCAGTATTAGGGTTTGTATGTATGTATGTATGTATGTATGTATGTATGTATGTCTGCCCTGGCAGGCAGTGGTGGGGTTTGTATATATGTATGTATGTATGTATGTATGTATGCCCTGGCAGGCAGTGGTAGGGTTTGTATGTATGTATGTATGTATGTATGTATGTATGTATGTGTATGTATGTATCCTCTGGCAGGCAGTGGTGCAGAATGTATGTATATATTTATGTATGTATGTATGTATGCTCCGGCAGGCAGTGGTGCAGTATGTATGTATGTATGTATGCTCTGGCAGGCAGTGGTAGGGTTTGTATGTATATATGTATGTATGTATGTATGTATGTATGTATGTATGTATGCTGTGGCAGGCAGTGGTGCAGTATGTATGTATGTATGTATGTATGTATGCTCTGGCAGGCAGTGGTGCAGTATGTGTGTAAGCTCTGGCAGGCAGTGGTAGGGTATGTATGTATGTATGTATGTATGTATGTATGTATGTATGTATGTATGTATGCTCTGGCAGGCAGTGGTGCAGTATGTGTGTAAGCTCTGGCAGGCAGTGGTAGGGTATGTATGTATGTATGTATGTATGTATGCATGCTCTGGCAGGCAGTGGTGCAGTATGTGTGTAAGCTCTGGCAGGCAGTGGTAGGGTATGTATGTATGTATGGTATGGTAATGTATGTATGTATGTATGCAGGGCCGGACTGGGACTAAAAATCAGCCCTGGCATTTAAAGCACACAGGCCCACCTCTGTTGAAAAAAATGTGTGCGGCAGTGCAGTGGCGGTGCCGCCAAGGGCGTAGCTACATTATGTTGGGGGCGTGGTCAAAATGGTGCGTTGATACATACATTATAATAAAACATTACATTTATCAGACCCTCCCCATCCACATTACGCCACCCCCCCAGATACATTATGACACCCCCAGCCCACTGTACTTATCTATGCTTCTGATGCTGCTGACATTCCTGTAGAGTGAGCAGTGAAGCTCTTAGTTTCACGAGATTAATAAATCTCATGAGACTTAGAGCTCCTCAGCTTGCTCTGCAGTCTATGCCCTGTCCGGGACGGAGCACAGATCCTCCTGCTGACCAGAACTGGATTAAGGCTCGGGGGCCTGGCACTTAAGTCATAGGGGCTCCTATAATGTAATTTGGCTATTAGACAAATTTTTGACAAATACACAGGCAATACAGTGTGCACTACTGTTAGGTGCACGCAGTTCTGCCTTCACAAGCAGTACAGTGTGAAGTAGGACATATCTCCCAACTGTTCTTGTAGTCAGACCAAATCCTGACTAAGCGGGACAGTCACCCACCAAATTCAGAACAGTTGGCAGACTGTCCTGGTCTCTCCTACCTGTCTTGTCATGGTCACCACTTGTGGCTGCTGGTGTCTTTAGATCAGTTGCTGCTTGTCTGGATCCTGGAATGTTGGATGCCCTATTAGGAGAAAAAGTACATGAGTAAATGAAATTTAGCCCTGGTGTTAAATCCATATAGCATCCACGTTTTAAAATTAGGCCTCACTGCAGCCACTCATTAAAATACTAGTATTCACATTTGATAAATAAATCTATTTCCCTCCAACTAGCCCTGACATTAAATAGCACTCCCATTTAATAAATAAAAATATTTTCCTCTCTCCAAACAACCCCAGCAAGAAATTAAATAGCATTTAAGTTTAATAAATATATCCATTTCCTACAACCACCCCAGGCATTAAATAACTCATAATCACATTTAATAAATAGACCTCATTTTCCACACACAGCCCCACATTCAATTAATAGCTCCCAAACCACCCCAGCATTAAATTGAAAATCCAATCACCCCATCTTAAATTGATAGGCCCCACTATTAAATTGCCCCTCCATCCCCCCACAAATTGAATAGCACCCAATAATTAGCCCCTACCTGCAATTCACCATTAGATTAACCAGCCTACCTCCCACATTATATTAAGACGCCCCCATCCACACATTATAGTTATACACCGATCCCCCCCCCACACACACACATTATAGTCGTACGCCGGCCCCCACACACACACACACATTATGGTCATACACTGACCCCCCCACACACACATAATGGTCATACACTGACCCCCCCACACACACATTATGGTCATACACCGGCCCCCACACACACACACATTATGGTCATACGCCGGCCCCCACACACATACAATAGTCATACCCTGTCACACACAAAACATACTTTACATACCCTGGCACCCACATACTTTACATACCCTGGCACCCACATACTTTACATACCCTGGCACCCACATACTTTACATACCCTGGCACCCACATACTTTACATAATCTGGCACCCACATACTTTACATACCCTGGCACCCACATACTTTACATACCCTGGCACCCACATACTTTACATACCCTGTCACACACACATACTTTACATACCCTGGCACCCACATACTTTACATAATCTGGCACCCACATACTTTACATACCCTGGCACCCACATACTTTACATACACTGGCACCCACATACTTTACATAATCTGGCACATAAACTACCCCCCCTCCCTCCTTACCTTGTGCGCTCCGCGGCGCGCTGTGCAGTCTCTCCTATCACATGGGACGGCACCTATCACGTGGTGCGCGTCCCATGTGACATAGCCAGATCCATTCATAGAAGAGGAGGGGAGAAGAGGACGCGCGGCCACCAGGAAGTAAGTATACAGCCGGCCCCATTTCTCAGCGCACAGACTGTCATGTAGGAATTCTGGCATGACAGTCTGTGCGCTGAGCGATAAGGCCGGCCAGCTAGTAACCGGCCCATCTGGCCAACAGCCCTTCTGGCATTTGCCAGAAGTGCCAGATGGCCAGTCCCACCCTGTATGTAGGTATGTATGTATGTCTGCCCTGGCAGGCAGTGGTGGGGTTTGTATGTATGTATGTATGTATGTATGTATGTATGTATGTATGTATCCTCTGGCAGGCAGTGGTGCAGTATGTATATATGTATGTATGTATGTATGTATGTATGCTCTGGCAGGCAGTGGTGCAGTATGTATGTATGCTCTGGCAGGCAGTGGTAGGGTTTGTATGTATGTATGTATGTATGTATGTATGTATGCCCTGGCAGGCAGTGGTGGGGTTTGTATGTATGTATGTATGTATGTATGTATGTGTGTATGTATGTATGCTCTGGCAGGCAGTGGTGCAGTATGTATGTATGTATGTATGTATGTATGCTCTGGCAGGCAGTGGTGCAGTATGTATGTATGTATGTATGTATGTATGTATGTATGTATGCTCCGGCAGGCAGTGGTGCAGTATGTATGTATGCTCTGGCAGGCAGTGGTAGGGTTTGTATGTATGTATGTATGTATGTATGTATGCCCTGGCAGGCAGTGGTGGGGTTTGTATGTATGTATGTATGTATGTATGTATGTATGTGTGCATGTATGTATGCTCTGGCAGGCAGTGGTGCAGTATGTATGTATGTATGTATGTATGCTCTGGCAGGCAGTGGTGCAGTATGTATGTATGTATGTATGTATGTTCAGGCAGGCAGTGGTGCAGTATGTATTTATGTATGCTCTGGCAGGCAGTGGTGCAGTATGTATGTATGTATGTATGCTCTGGCAGGCAGTATTAGGGTTTGTATGTATGTATGTATGTATGTATGTCTGTCTGCCCTGGCAGGCAGTGGTGGGGTTTGTATGTATGTATGTATGTATGTATGTATGTATGTATGTATGTATGTTTGTATGTATGTATGTATGTATGTATGCCCTGGCAAGCAGTGGTAGGGTTTGTATGTATGTATGTATGTATGTATGTATGTATGTATGTATCTATCCTCTGGCAGGCAGTGGTGCAGAATGTATGTATATATGTATGTATGTATGTATGTATGTATGCTCCGGCAGGCAGTGGTGCAGTATGTATGTATGCTCTGGCAGGCAGTGGTAGGGTTTGTATGTATGTATGTATGTATGTATGTATGCCCTGGCAGGCAGTGGTGGGGTTTGTATGTATGTATGTATGTATGTATGTATGCTCTGGCAGGCAGTGGTGCAGTATGTATGTATGTATGTATGTATGTATGTATGCTCTGGCAGGCAGTGGTGCAGTGTGTATGTATGTATGTATGTATGTATGCTCTGGCAGGCAGTGGTGCAGTATGTGTGTATGCTCTGGCAGGCAGTGGTAGGGTTTGTATGTATGTATGTATGTATGTCTGCCCTGGCAGGCAGTGGTGGGGTTTGTATGTAAGTATGTATGTATGTATGTATGCCCTGGCAGGCAGTGGTAGGGTTTGTATGAATGTATGTATGTATGTATGTTTGTATGTATGTATGTATGTATGTATGTATGTATGTATGTATGCCCTGGCAGGCAGTGGTAGGGTTTGTATGTATGTATGTATGTATGTATGTATGTATGTATGTATGCCCTGGCAGGCAGTGGTGAGGTTTATATGTATGTATGCATGTATGTATGTATGCCCTGGCAGGCAGTGGTGAGGTTTATATGTATGTATGTATGTATGTATGTATGTATGTATGTATGCTCTGGCAGGCAGTGGTGCAGTATATATGTATGTATGTATGTATGTATGCTCTGGCAGGCAGTGGTGGGGTTTGTATGTATGTATGTATGTATCTATCCTCTGGCATGCAGTGGTGGTGTTTGTATGTATGTATGTATGTATGTATGTATGTATCCTCTGGCAGGCAGTGGTGCAGTATGTATGTATATATGTATGTATGTATGTATGTATGTATGTATGTATGTATGTATGCTCTGGCAGGCAGTGGTGCAGTATGTATGTATGCTCTGGCAGACAGTGGTAGGGTTTGTATGTATGTATGTATGTATGTATGCCCTGGCAGGCAGTGGTGGGGTTTGTATGTATGTATGTATGTATGTATGTATGCATGCTCTGGCAGGCAGTGGTGCAGTATTTATGTATGTATGTATGTCATACTTGCCAACTCTCCCGGATTGTCCGGGAGACTCCCGCATTTTGCGAGAGTCTCCCGGACGAGTGTGGCAATCTCCCTGATAGGAAGGGGGAAAAATTCAGTTTAAACACCACGATTCACCCGGAATCGCGGCGTTTAGCCCCGCCCCCGCTGTAAAATGACGCGATTTGCATCATTTCGTCACGGGGGCGGGGCCAAAATGACGCGATTTCGCAGCCCAGCCCCCTGCACGCCCACGTCCCAACCGGCATCTCCCGGAAAAAGAAAAAGAAATGTTGGCAAGTATGATGTATGTATGTATGTATGTATGTATGCTCTGGCAGGCAGTGGTGCAGTATGTATGTATGTATGTATGTATGCTCTGGCAGGCAGTGGTGCAGTATGTATGTATGTATGTATGTATGTATGTTCAGGCAGGCAGTGGTGCAGTATGTATTTATGTATGCTCTGGCAGGCAGTGGTGCAGTATGTATGTATGTATGTATGCTCTGGCAGGCAGTATTAGGGTTTGTATGTATGTATGTATGTATGTATGTCTGTCTGCCCTGGCAGGCAGTGGTGGGGTTTGTATGTATGTATGTATGTATGTATGTATGTATGTATGTATGTTTGTATGTATGTATGTATGTATGTATGTATGCCCTGGCAAGCAGTGGTAGGGTTTGTATGTATGTATGTATGTATGTATGTATGTATGTATCTATCCTCTGGCAGGCAGTGGTGCAGAATGTATGTATATATGTATGTATGTATGTATGTATGTATGCTCCGGCAGGCAGTGGTGCAGTATGTATGTATGCTCTGGCAGGCAGTGGTAGGGTTTGTATGTATGTATGTATGTATGTATGTATGCCCTGGCAGGCAGTGGTGGGGTTTGTATGTATGTATGTATGTATGTATGTATGCTCTGGCAGGCAGTGGTGCAGTATGTATGTATGTATGTATGTATGTATGTATGCTCTGGCAGGCAGTGGTGCAGTGTGTATGTATGTATGTATGTATGTATGTATGCTCTGGCAGGCAGTGGTGCAGTATGTGTGTATGCTCTGGCAGGCAGTGGTAGGGTTTGTATGTATGTATGTATGTATGTCTGCCCTGGCAGGCAGTGGTGGGGTTTGTATGTATGTATGTATGTATGTATGTATGCCCTGGCAGGCAGTGGTAGGGTTTGTATGAATGTATGTATGTATGTATGTTTGTATGTATGTATGTATGTATGTATGTATGTATGTATGCCCTGGCAGGCAGTGGTAGGGTTTGTATGTATGTATGTATGTATGTATGTATGTATGTATGTATGCCCTGGCAGGCAGTGGTGAGGTTTATATGTATGTATGCATGTATGTATGTATGCCCTGGCAGGCAGTGGTGAGGTTTATATGTATGTATGTATGTATGTATGTATGTATGCTCTGGCAGGCAGTGGTGCAGTATATATGTATGTATGTATGTATGTATGCTCTGGAGCTCTGGCAGGCAGTGGTGGGGTTTGTATGTATGTATGTATGTATCTATCCTCTGGCATGCAGTGGTGGTGTTTGTATGTATGTATGTATGTATGTATGTATGTATCCTCTGGCAGGCAGTGGTGCAGTATGTATGTATATATGTATGTATGTATGTATGTATGTATGTATGTATGTATGTATGCTCTGGCAGGCAGTGGTGCAGTATGTATGTATGCTCTGGCAGACAGTGGTAGGGTTTGTATGTATGTATGTATGTATGTATGCCCTGGCAGGCAGTGGTGGGGTTTGTATGTATGTATGTATGTATGTATGTATGCATGCTCTGGCAGGCAGTGGTGCAGTATTTATGTATGTATGTATGTCATACTTGCCAACTCTCCCGGATTGTCCGGGAGACTCCCGCATTTTGCGAGAGTCTCCCGGACGAGTGTGGCAATCTCCCTGATAGGAAGGGGGAAAAATTCAGTTTAAACACCACGATTCACCCGGAATCGCGGCGTTTAGCCCCGCCCCCGCTGTAAAATGACGCGATTTGCGTCATTTCGTCACGGGGGCGGGGCCAAAATGACGCGATTTCGCAGCCCAGCCCCCTGCACGCCCACGTCCCAACCGGCATCTCCCGGAAAAAGAAAAAGAAATGTTGGCAAGTATGATGTATGTATGTATGTATGTATGTATGCTCTGGCAGGCAGTGGTGCAGTATGTATGTATGTATGTATGTATGTATGCTCTGGCAGGCAGTATTAGGGTTTGTATGTATGTATGTATGTATGTATGTATGTATGTCTGCCCTGGCAGGCAGTGGTGGGGTTTGTATGTATGTATGTTTATATGTATGTATGCCCTGGCAGGCAGTGGTAGGGTTTGTATGTATGTATGTATGTATGTATGTATGTTTGTATGTTTGTATAAATGTATGCCCTGGCAGGCAGTGGTAGGGTTTGTATGTATGTATGTATGTATGTATGTATGTATGTATCCTCTGGCAGGCAGTGGTGCAGAATGTATGTATGTATGTATGTATGCTCCGGCAGGCAGTGGTGCAGAATGTATGTATGTATGTATGTATGTATGCTCCGGCAGGCAGTGGTGCAGAATGTATGTATGTATGTATGTATGCTCTGGCAGGCAGTGGTAGGGTTTGTATGTATGTATGTATGTATGTATGTATGTATGCCCTGGCAGGCAGTGGTGGGGTTTGTATGTATGTATGTATTTATGCATGTATGCTCTGGCAGGCAGGGGTGCAGTATGTATGTATGTATGTATGTATGTATGTATGCTCTGGCAGGCAGTGGTGCAGTGTGTATGTATGTATGTATGTATGTATGTATGCTCTGGCAGGCAGTGGTGCAGTATGTGTGTATGCTCTGGCAGGCAGTGGTAGGGTTTGTATGTATGTATGTATGTATGTATGTATGTCTGCCCTGGCAGGCAGTGGTGGGGTTTGTATTTATGTATGTATGTATGTATGTATGTATGCCCTGGCAGGCAGTGGTAGGGTTTGTATGTATGTATGTATGTATGTATGTATGTATGTATGCCCTGGCAGGCAGTGGTAGGGTTTGTATATATGTATGTATGTATGTATGTATGTATGCATGTATGTATGCCCTGGCAGGCAGTGGTGGGGTTAATATGTATGTATGTATGTATGTATGTATGTATGTATGCCCTGGCAGGCAGTGGTGGGGTTTGTATGTATGTATGCCCTGGCAGGCAGTGGTGGGGTTTGTATGTATGTATGCCCTGGCAGGCAGTGGTGGGGTTTGTATGTATGTATGTATGTATGTATGTATGTATGTATGTATGTATGTATGCTCTGGCAGGCAGTGGTGCAGTATGTATGTATGTATGTATGCTCTGGCAGGCAGTGGTAGGGTTTGTATGTATGTATGTATGTATGGTCTGGCAGGCAGTGGTGGGGTTTGTATGTATGTATGTATGTATGTATGTATGCATGCTCTGGCAGGCAGTGGTGCAGTATGTATGTATGTATGTATGTATGCATGCTCTGGCAGGCAGTGGTGCAGTATGTATGTATGTATGTATGTATGTATGTATGTATCTATCCTCTGGTAGGCAGTGGTGGGGTTTGTATGTATGTATGTATCTATGCATGCTCTGGCAGGCAGTGGTGCAGTATGTATGTATGTATGTATGTATGCATGCTCTGGCAGGCAGTGGTGCAGTATGTATGTATGTATGTATCTATCCTCTGGTAGGCAGTGGTGGGGTTTGTATGTATGTATGTATGTATGTATGTATGTATGTATGCCCTGGCAGGCAGTGGTGCAGTATGTATGAATGTATGTACGTATTGTTATGTGCGTATTGTCGCTAACCAATAACGATTGTCGAACCTCGAGTTGTGTTTCCAAAGCACAGAGATTTATTCGCAAATAATAGAATATATATGTGCTCAAGCGAAATAATAGTAAATACAGCCGTTACTTATCGCAGGCGCTCTGGATCCAGTGCAGTCATTCAATCCTGAAGTCTGGGGACAAGATGTCTGCACTCTGGATCACAAGCTGCTGCTTATATACACAATCAAATACAGTAATACAATGAAGATGGTATAGCTTGCATCTATTGGTCCGGGTCTCAGGAATGTCCAAGGGGTTGTCAATCATTGGCTGGCTCATCCTAAGGAATCCAAAGGAGGGGGTCATCTCTGCAGGGGGTATGCTCTGCTCTTCCCGCCAGGATGCCTTAGTCTTAAGTAGTTCATAATTTCCTATCATTCATAACTTGCGTATGCACTCTGCGATTCCCTCGCAGAGTGAACCAAACAGTAGGTTATGTAACAAGGTTCATTATGATACCACTCATGATGTTATTCCTTTAACCCCATTCCGTGTATTTCACTAATATGCATGTAACTCTGATATAACATATAAATACTACTATATTTCGACATAACTAACTATGTGTTGCAACTACCATTAGTGTGTACTATTTTATAAGTATGCCTATTTGTGCGAATGTATGGTAAAAGACCAATTACTGTTGCTGCCACGTGTAGTGGATGCGTACGCCCTTTCACGCCGTAGCGTGCCCTCGTACGTCGATGTACCGTACGCATCTTTTCAGACAAAGACAACCAAGTTTGCTAGACTTTAATTGAAATGACTTTATCCAATTTGCTGACTTCGACAGTTCCACCCTTTGATAGTGTAATAAACTATCACCCAATCACCGTTTCAAGTTCAGGATTATACAATACTTCTTCACAGACCATGATCTCGGTATCTGGTACCACCCTTTCAGTCTCTTTCTCAGTGTCACTCCTACGAGACCATTTTCCACACTTCAACACAGTAGGAACACATTTGACAACTAAACCAATTGCTAAGATGACACCCAGTATAAGGAGAAGGAGCTTACCTACACTCGCAATCATTTCCTGTACCCACTCCCCCAGACCGGAGAACCATTTAGCTGGGTTCAACCACGAGAACCAACCCGCCACCTTTTCCCCGACCTCATATAACGAAGAATTATGGCTCTTTCGAAATTCCCATTTCAGCTGCAAAATTTCATCCATCTTCCGGTCTATAACCTCTTTAGGGTAATCAGTATTATTAGTAATGTACGTGCAACATTTGAAACCGAACTGGGTGGCCAGTGTCACACAGTACCCACCAGTAATAGAGGTGAGATAATTTAGTACCAGTCTATGTTGCACCAACTCCTTCTTGTACGCTTGTTTTTTTTTCAAAGAGAACCCTGCTCGCAAGCTTACAATCAATTGGACAATGGGAGTTTGAAACACAAGGACATGTGCTACATCATATTGCACACTGGACCAGCTAGAACGCAAAGGTAAAAGTACTGAGTGGGCTATGTGTGTACCAATGCTGGTCAGAGGGTTGTTGTCTTGTGTTAGCTGTCTAGAGGGTGGTAATAGGGGAGATTAAGATGGTGGTTGAGGAATATCATAAGCTTGTCTGAAGAGGTGGGTTTTCAGTGAACGCTTAGAGGTTTGGAGACTAGAGGAAAGTCTTACTGTGCGAGGGAGGGAATTCCACAAAGTGGGTGCAGCCCGAAAACAGTCCTGTAACTGAGCATGGGAGGATGTGATGAGAGTGGAAGAGAGACGCATATCTTGTGCAGAACGGAGGTGTCGAGTTGGGAGATATTATGAGACAAGTGAGGAAATGTAGGTCGGTGCAATTTTGTTGATGGCCTTGTATGTTAGTAGAAGAATTTTATATTGGATTCGTTGAAATACAGGCAACCAATGTAGAGACTGACAGAGTGGCTCAGCAGAGGAAGAACAGTTTTCAAGGAAAATCAATCTAGCCGCTGCGTGCATAATAGATTGTAGGGGTTCGGAATACCCGCAGACCAGAGTTGCTACCTCTATTGCTTCTGCGGGACTTGACAAGACAACAGTAACATCCTCTGCGTAGGCCACGACCTTCAGAGGACACTCCGGGCCCCTACAGCACCCCTCCTATCGAGCCGCCTTCAATCCTTCGAACAAAAGGATCTATTGCAAACACATACAAGAGGGGGCTCAGGGGGCAACCCTGCCTTACTCCAGAGCTGACAACAAAGGACGGACCCACCCAACCATTCGCGAGAGGGAAGCTCTCGGCCTGCTTATAAATGGTACGAAGCCAATTCACCACCCAGACTGGAAGACCATACCTCAGAAGCACAGCCCAAAGGTACTCATGGTTTACCGCATCGAAGGCCTTTGACTGGTCTAATGCTAAAAGATACTTCCCCCACTGCTCCGCACAACACCGCTCAATGGCCTCCCGCACCCCCAGGACAGCACTAAAGGTGCTTCGACCCTTAACAGTGCAATGCTGAGAGGGAGAAAGCAACTGGCCGGAAACCTGCATCAGTCTTTTAAAAAGCACCTTTGCCAAAATCTTCCTGTCGGTATTGAGAAGAGCAATGGGGCGCCAGTTCTCAATACACGACTGATCCTTCCCCTTAGACAACAAAATAAGGGCAGAAACCCTCATGGAGGGAGGCAGTAAACCTCTACCCAGGCTCTCATTAAAGACCTCCATAAGGCGCGGGGCCAGGATGTCACCAAAGATCTTATAAAACTCAGATGTAAAACCATCTGGGCCCGGGGCCTTCTTGATAGATAAAACATCTATCGCCATCCTGACCTCATCCACCGTTACCTCACTGCCCAAGGACTCAAGCGAGTCGCTAGGATCACCAAGGCCAGGAGTTTTCCTCAGGAACTGGTCCATCTTTTCTCTGTCTAGTGACTTCTCCGACAAGAGATAAGAATAGAAAGACCGCACAACACCGAGGATGCCCTCCTTATCCTCCCTGAGCACACCCCCAGCATCGCACAAGCCCCTCACCTCCTTAATATCTACCGAGTTCCTACAGCTCTGGAAAGGGTCGGGCGAGTGGTACTTCCCATAGTCCCTCTCCAGATCAAGGAAGCGTACCGGTCATACTGTATCTCTCTCATCTGAACCTTCACTCGGGCGATCTCCCCACCGTCTCCCCGACCAGAGATCAGGGACCCAAGTTTCTTTCTCAGCACCAGGTAGGTACTTTCTTTTAACAAGTTATTTCTAGCTACCAGGTCACGGAAAAAGCCCCGGGTCCTCTTCTTTAGTATCTCCCACCACTCAAACCTACTCCAACCAGCCTTCAAAAGCGTTTCCTGGGATTCAAAGAAGTCCCTAAAGAACTGTCTTACCATCTCCTCCTCTAGGAGCTTGGAGTTCAGGTGCCAGAGACCTCTACCCTTCCGAAGAGTCTCCGAGGCATTCAAGGACATAGAGAGGTAAACATGATTGGAAAACTCTACTGGCCTTAGCTCAGGAGCCAAGGTTTTCGAGCTCTCCTTAACGAAAAACCTATCTATCCTAGACTTACAGCTGCCTCTAAAATAGGTGAACCCCGTGAGGTCCGGAAAATGACAAACATGCACATCCACCAGATCAGCCTGCCTAACCATACTAGCTCAAAAAAGGGAGTCATAACCCAGAGCAGTCCTTAAACCTCTCCTGTCTTTAGTCCTAATGATGGTGTTAAAGTCACCACCAAAGACTATCTGCCTGGCTGAAAAAAGGTATGGCTTTATCGCTCCGAAAAGACACTTCCTTTTCCACTTGGTTTGGGAACCATATACATTAATTAACCTTAGGTCGTGTCCTCTCAGATTGACATCCAAGACCATGCATCTGCCGACTTCTAATTCTATAACTCGCTGGACGGTTATCATGCCGGTAAAAAGCACCGCCACACCACCGCACGGCTCGGCCGCAAGAGACCAGTAGGAGGGCCCACGCCTCCATTCACTTTTGAAGGTCAGCCAGCTGACCCAATCTGGTA